>NW_023396653.1:0-237233 GCF_011125445.2 Fundulus heteroclitus | reverse complement strand
GAGTACAATCACCCAGTGATACTGAACACAACCATGTTAGCGGCTAACTGTTAGCATGTTGGTAACCGGAAGTAGCTCTAGAAAGGTCTCACCATCTTCTGCTTCACAGAGTCTGTTCTTACTTTAGAGAGAAAGCTCCACAAGAAATTTGGGCTACGTGGCATAAAGCATCTCCAAGCTATCAGGTGTCAAACATCCAATGCTTTTCAATGGGGGACCAAACCCCTTATGGTCCCAATACTGCATGCCCATATATGGCGCTACAGTATAGCTCAGATGGAAAGTGCAGGCTTTGCATGCAAGAGGTCGTGGGATCGAAACCCGGTGTGGCAGACTAAGATTTTTGTATTATAATCCCCACAGTGTGTATATTAAAACATATGTGCTGATCCCATGAAGTATTTTTTTGTACCACCCGCCATTTTCAGTTACCATGGCAACGTTATAAACGACGTTTTTTCTCCCTATTTAAGGCTCATCCCAGTACAGGATTTGGACCAAACTAACAGAGTACACTCACCCAGTGATACCAAACACAACCATGTTAGCGGCTAACGGTTAGCATGTTGCTAACCGGAAGTAGCTCTAGGAAGCCTGTACAAACTTCTGCTTGACAGATTTGGTGAATTTTAGCATTTTCTCCCTTTTTAGGCACTTCTCAGTACAGGATTTCAACAAAACTAACAGAGTAACATCACCCGCTGATACTGAACACAACCATGCTAGCGGCTAACCGTTAGCATGTTGCTAACCAGAAGTAGCTTTAGGAAGGTCCCATCAACTTCTGCTTAGCCAGAGTTCGTCTGCCTTTACAGACAGAGAGGGCTGCAGCTGTCAGTGAGTCTCCATGACAACGCTGCTAGCAAGAGGCTCCTAGGAGGTCCATTGACTTAACATGGCACATTTCGACGGCCGCTGCGGGGGCTTTGAAGACCGTAGGAACCTGAAATTCGCAGTGTTACTTCCTGTTGCTATTTCTGACGGTACGGTACGCACCAAGTGGCAGGCGCCTTGCTAAATTTCTTCTGAAATTTTTCTAGTTAGGCGCCTGCCATAGCATTTGCAATGAGGAGGCAGTGCTGTGCGAAGCACAGCACTGCCTCCCATGCAAATGCATGGAGGCACCTATTACTATGCACCTCTAAACGGACTCTTTATTAATATTATTATTCTTTATTATTCCACGATTAATGCGTCCCGAACCGTAGCGTGCACCCCCACGATATAGGTACCAAAACTTGTGGCTCGGTCGGGAATAGTGTGCTACTACTTTTATTGGGGTTTCAAGTTACCATGGCAACAAAATTAGCGAAAAACCACCCCCCAAAAAACCCATATTAATCAATGGAGTCGTGGAGAAAGAAAGCCTCAAAAAACCCTCAAAAGGACCATTTTCAAAGCTGTACTGTGTCGCCATGCTTTCACCTATGAACACCGTTTAACTTCCAGTTTGTAGATATTTCTGTGAACTACTCAGAAGTGAAAACGGCATGTGGATATTTTTTATCGTCTCTTCACAGTTACTTCTCAAAGCTCATGTCCAAAAATCAGCGAAATCATCGTTTACAATGAAAGTCAATGACGGAATTCTCCAACCGCTAGAGTGGGCCACTCTAGCTTTTTTAAAAGATTTCAAAACTCCAAACAACCTGACCTTACTCACTCAATTTTCACTCTATGTAGACAAATTATACATCAAAACGTAGGTATTTTTTTCAGGATTCGGGAAATGTAACCCTCATTGGTGTGGCTTTTATAGATTTTTTGCAAATCACCTCAGACCGACACAAACCCGAAACCTCCCCCATTCATTTCCTATGGAGCGGTTTTGAAAAATGACGTCTAAAAATCCAAAACATCACATGTTTTCGCATCGTCGCAACTCCTAAACCGTTTTATGTACAGACATGAGACTTTCACACATGAATGTCCCAACCCTTCTGGCACTCACAAAAAAGGAATTTTGTGGATAACTGTTACGGTTTTTCCACAGGAACAATTTGTTCGGGAGTAGCGAATGTGCAAAATCCTGAAATCGCTTTGGAGCTGCATTTTCCCACATCATCCACTTTTTTACATCGTCGCTGTGCCTACACCGATTTTTGTAAAAATATGAAAATGAGCTACATGGTCATCAAAAGCCTGCTGATACTCACAGTGAAAGAATTATTTTGATATCTCTTATACTTTTTTAGCCAGAGCGATTTGTTCGGGATCATTTTCAGAGGATTTCTGAAATTTCATAAAAATGTCCTTTAGATCATAATTTTTTACGCCTTTATTAAACTTTTTCCAGCAAAAACCGATAGCAAGTCTTCTTCCCCTATCCTTTACGAAATAAACACAGAAAAAATTACGTCTCTACCATTTACGGTTCCGGAGAAATCGTGCGTTGTTCGAGGCAAAGTTCTCCATTATAATCCAATGGGACTTATTGTGACCAAAGTGTCTGCACTTCGGCCGCTGCAGGTGTGTGAGTGAGTTTCCATGACGACGGAACTCTGAGGGCCAGAGCTAGACGCTCCATTAAGATACAATGGCAACTTTCATCGCTCACTGCAGTGGCTGTGATTAATGTAGAAATCTGAAATTCGCACAGTCACTTCCTCTTAACATTTTAAAATTTCCATGTGACTTTCAGCCATGTGTCAGTTTTCGGTGCCATTTTGGATCAAACCACTTATGTTTCCAATAATGCATGCCCATATATGGCGCTACAGTGTAGCTCAGATGGAAAGTGCAGGCTTTGCATGCAAGAGGTCGTGGGATCGATTCCCGGTATGGAAAACTTGGAGTTTTGTATTATAATCCTCACAGTGTGAATATAAAAACATGTGTGCTGATCCCATGAAGTATTTTTTGTACCACCCGCCATTTTGAGTTACCATGGCAACGTTATAAATGACGTTTTTTCTCCCTGTTTGAGGCACATCCCAGTACAGGATTTGGACCAAACTGACAGAGTACACTCACCCAGTGATACCATACACAACCATGTTAGCGGCTAACGGTTAGCATGTTGCTAACCGGAATTAGCTCTAGGAAGCCTGTACAAACTTCTGCTTGACAGATTTGGTGAATTTTAGGATTTTCTCCCTTTTTAGGCACTTCTCAGTACAGGATTTCAACCAAACTAACAGAGTAACATCACCCGGTGATACTGAACACAGCCATGCTAGCGGCTAACCGTTAGCATGTTGCTAACCGGAAATAGCTTTAGGAAGGTCCTACCAACAGCTGCTTAGCCAGAGTTCTTCAACCTTTACAGACAGAGAGGGCTGTAGCTGTCAGTGAGTCTCCATGACAACGCTGCTAGCAAGAGGCTCCTAGGAGGTCCATTGACTTAACATGGCACCTTTCAACAGCCGCTGCGAGGGCTGTGAAGACCGTAGGAACCTGAAATCCGCAGTGTTACTTCCTGTTGCTATTTCTGACGGTACGGTACGCACCAAGTGGCAGGCGCCTTGCTAAATTTCTTCAGAAATTTTTCTAGTTATTCTTAATTTTTCTTCCGTCACGATTAATGCGGCCCGAACCGTAGCGAGCACCCCCACAATATAGGTATCAAAACGTGTGGCGCGATTACGAGATGTGTGCTGGTACTTTTATTGGGATTTCGAGTTACCATGGCAACAAAATTAGCGAAAAACCACCCCCAAAAAACCCATAGGAATGAATGGAGTCGGGTAGAAAGAAAGCCTCAAAAAAGCCTCCAAATGACCATTTTCAACGCTGTACTGTGTCGTCATGCTTTCACCTACGAACACCGTTTAACTTCCAGTTTGTAGATATATCTGTGAACTACTCAGAAGTGAAAACGGGATGTGGATATCTGTTATCGTCTCTTCACAGTTACTCCTCAAAGCTCATGTCCAAAAATCAGCTAAATCATTGTTTACAATGAAAGTCAATGACGGAATTCTCCAACCGCTAGAGTGGGCCACTCTAGCTTTTTTAAAGATTTCAAAACTCCGAACAACTTGACCTTACTAACTCAATTTTCACTCTATGTAGACAAATTATACATCAAAACGTAGGTATTCTTGTCAGGATTCGGGAAATGTAACCCTCATTGGTGTGGCATTTATAGATTTTTCGCAAATCACCTCAGACCGACACAAACCCGAAACCTCCCCCATTCATTTCCTATGGAGCGGTTTTGAAAAATGACGTCTAAAAATCCGAAACATCACATGTTTTCGCATCGTCGCTACTCCTAAACCGTTTTATGTACAGACATGAGACTTTCACACATGAATGTCCCAACCCTTCTGGCACTCAAGAAAAATTAATTTTGTGGATACCTGTTACGGTTTTTCCACAGGAACAATTTGTTCGGGAGTAGCGAATGTGCAAAATCCTGAAATCGCTTTGGAGCTGCATTTTCCCACATCATCCACTTTTTTACATCGTCGCTGTGCCTACACCGATTTTTGTAAAAATATGAAAATGAGCTACATGGTCATCAAAAGCCTGCTGATACTCACAGTGAAAGAATTATTTTGATATCTCTTATACTTTTTTAGCCAGAGCGATTTGTTCGGGATCATTTTCAGAGGATTTCTGAAATTTCATAAAAATGTCCTTTAGATCATAATTTTTTACGCCTTTATTAAACTTTTTCCAGCAAAAACCGATAGCAAGTCTTCTTCCCCTATCCTTTACGAAATAAACACAGAAAAAATTACGTCTCTACCATTTACGGTTCCGGAGAAATCGTGCGTTGTTCGAGGCAAAGTTCTCCATTATAATCCAATAGGCAGACTTGGACACCAAGTGTCTGCACTTTTTTAGACTGGCCCGCTGCAGCTGTGTCAGTGAGTTTCCATGACGACGGAACTCTGAGGGCCAGTGGGAGACGTTCCATTGAGATAGAATGGCAACTTTCGACGCCAGCTGCAGCGGCTGTGATTAATGTAGAAATCTGAAATTTGCACAGTCACTTCCTCTTAACATTTTAAAATTTTCATGTGACTTTCAGCCATGTGTCAGTTTACTGTCCCATTTTGGATTTTACATGCTTTCCTATTGGGTCTTTGCTTCCAACAGGACCTGGCATGATGCCTAGACACGACCCACTTGGCCAATACAGCACCACCCACATGTGGGAAATGGCACTACACACCATTTTGGTCAAATGTTGAGTTCTGGGCCCAGATGTGGTGAGGCTGAGTTGCTAAAGGAGGCCAATCTGACCAATGAACTTTGGTCACGTTTGGTGACATTAAGTATTGGCACCCCTATTTGAGGCACTTCCCAGTACAGGATTTGGACCAAACTGACAGAGTACAATCACCCCGTGATACTGAACACAATGTTGTTAGCGGCTAACTGTTAGCATGTTGCTAACCGGAAGTAGCTCTAGAAAGGTCTCACCATCTTCTGCTTCACAGAGTCTGTTCTTACTTTAGAGAGAAAGCTCCACAAGAAATTTGGGCTACGTGGCATAAAGCATCTCCAAGCTATCAGGTGTCAAACATCCAATGCTTTTCAATGGGGGACCAAACCCCTTATGGTCCCAATACTGCATGCCCATATATGGCGCTACAGTATAGCTCAAATGGAAAGTGCAGGCTTTGCATGCAAGAGGTCGTGGGATCGAAACCCGGCATGGCAGACTAAGATTGTTGTATTATAATCCCCACAGTGTGTATATTAAAACATATGTGCTGATCCCATGAAGTATTTTTTGTACCACCCGCCATTTTCAGTTACCATGGCAACGTTATAAACAACGTTTTTTCTCCCTATTTGAGGCTCATCCCAGTACAGGATTTGGACCAAACTAACAGAGTACACTCACCCAGTGATACCAAACACAACCATGTTAGCGGCTAACGGTTAGCATGTTGCTAACCGGAAGTAGCTCTAGGAAGGTCTCACCAACTTCTGCTTCACAGAGTCTGTTCTTACTTTAGAGAGAAAGCTCCACAAGAAATTTGGGCTACGTGGCATAAAGCATCTCCAAGCTATCAGGTGTCAAACATCCAATGCTTTTCAATGGGGGACCAAACCCCTTATGGTCCCAATACTGCATGCCCATATATGGTGCTACAGTATAGCTCAGATGGAAAGTGCAGGCTTTGCATGCAAGAGGTCGTGGGATCGAAACCCGGTGTGGCAGACTAAGATTTTTGTATTATAATCCCCACAGTGTGTATATTAAAACATATGTGCTGATCCCATGAAGTATTTTTTTGTACCACCCGCCATTTTCAGTTACCATGGCAACGTTATAAACGACGTTTTTTTCTCCCTATTTAAGGCTCATCCCAGTACAGGATTTGGACCAAACTAACAGAGTACACTCACCCAGTGATACCAAACACAACCATGTTAGCGGCTAACGGTTAGCATGTTGCTAACCGGAAGTAGCTCTAGGAAGCCTGTACAAACTTCTGCTTGACAGATTTGGTGAATTTTAGCATTTTCTCCCTTTTTAGGCACTTCTCAGTACAGGATTTCAACAAAACTAACAGAGTAACATCACCCGCTGATACTGAACACAACCATGCTAGCGGCTAACCGTTAGCATGTTGCTAACCAGAAGTAGCTTTAGGAAGGTCCCATCAACTTCTGCTTAGCCAGAGTTCGTCTGCCTTTACAGACAGAGAGGGCTGCAGCTGTCAGTGAGTCTCCATGACAACGCTGCTAGCAAGAGGCTCCTAGGAGGTCCATTGACTTAACATGGCACATTTCGACGGCCGCTGCGGGGGCTTTGAAGACCGTAGGAACCTGAAATTCGCAGTGTTACTTCCTGTTGCTATTTCTGACGGTACGGTACGCACCAAGTGGCAGGCGCCTTGCTAAATTTCTTCTGAAATTTTTCTAGTTATTCTTAATTTTTCTTCCGTCACGATTAATGCGGCCCGAACCGTAGCGAGCACCCCCACAATATAGGTATCAAAACGTGTGGCGCGATTACGAGATGTGTGCTGGTACTTTTATTGGGATTTCGAGTTACCATGGCAACAAAATTAGCGAAAAACCACCCCCAAAAAACCCATAGGAATGAATGGAGTCGGGTAGAAAGAAAGCCTCAAAAAAGCCTCCAAATGACCATTTTCAACGCTGTACTGTGTCGTCATGCTTTCACCTACGAACACCGTTTAACTTCCAGTTTGTAGATATATCTGTGAACTACTCAGAAGTGAAAACGGGATGTGGATATCTGTTATCGTCTCTTCACAGTTACTCCTCAAAGCTCATGTCCAAAAATCAGCTAAATCATTGTTTACAATGAAAGTCAATGACGGAATTCTCCAACCGCTAGAGTGGGCCACTCTAGCTTTTTTAAAGATTTCAAAACTCCGAACAACTTGACCTTACTAACTCAATTTTCACTCTATGTAGACAAATTATACATCAAAACGTAGGTATTCTTGTCAGGATTCGGGAAATGTAACCCTCATTGGTGTGGCATTTATAGATTTTTCGCAAATCACCTCAGACCGACACAAACCCGAAACCTCCCCCATTCATTTCCTATGGAGCGGTTTTGAAAAATGACGTCTAAAAATCCGAAACATCACATGTTTTCGCATCGTCGCTACTCCTAAACCGTTTTATGTACAGACATGAGACTTTCACACATGAATGTCCCAACCCTTCTGGCACTCAAGAAAAATTAATTTTGTGGATACCTGTTACGGTTTTTCCACAGGAACAATTTGTTCGGGAGTAGCGAATGTGCAAAATCCTGAAATCGCTTTGGAGCTGCATTTTCCCACATCATCCACTTTTTTACATCGTCGCTGTGCCTACACCGATTTTTGTAAAAATATGAAAATGAGCTACATGGTCATCAAAAGCCTGCTGATACTCACAGTGAAAGAATTATTTTGATATCTCTTATACTTTTTTAGCCAGAGCGATTTGTTCGGGATCATTTTCAGAGGATTTCTGAAATTTCATAAAAATGTCCTTTAGATCATAATTTTTTACGCCTTTATTAAACTTTTTCCAGCAAAAACCGATAGCAAGTCTTCTTCCCCTATCCTTTACGAAATAAACACAGAAAAAATTACGTCTCTACCATTTACGGTTCCGGAGAAATCGTGCGTTGTTCGAGGCAAAGTTCTCCATTATAATCCAATAGGCAGACTTGGACACCAAGTGTCTGCACTTTTTTAGACTGGCCCGCTGCAGCTGTGTCAGTGAGTTTCCATGACGACGGAACTCTGAGGGCCAGTGGGAGACGTTCCATTGAGATAGAATGGCAACTTTCGACGCCAGCTGCAGCGGCTGTGATTAATGTAGAAATCTGAAATTCGCACAGTCACTTCCTCTTAACATTTTAAAATTTTCATGTGACTTTCAGCCATGTGTCAGTTTACTGTCCCATTTTGGATTTTACATGCTTTCCTATTGGGTCTTTGCTTCCAACAGGACCTGGCATGATGCCTAGACACGACCCACTTGGCCAATACAGCACCACCCACATGTGGGAAATGGCACTACACACCATTTTGGTCAAATGTTGAGTTCTGGGCCCAGATGTGGTGAGGCTGAGTTGCTAAAGGAGGCCAATCTGACCAATGAACTTTGGTCACGTTTGGTGACATTAAGTATTGGCACCCCTATTTGAGGCACTTCCCAGTACAGGATTTGGACCAAACTGACAGAGTACAATCACCCCGTGATACTGAACACAATGTTGTTAGCGGCTAACTGTTAGCATGTTGCTAACCGGAAGTAGCTCTAGAAAGGTCTCACCATCTTCTGCTTCACAGAGTCTGTTCTTACTTTAGAGAGAAAGCTCCACAAGAAATTTGGACTACGTGGCATAAAGCATCTCCAAGCTATCAGGTGTCAAACATCCAATGCTTTTCAATGGGGGACCAAACCCCTTATGGTCCCAATACTGCATGCCCATATATGGCGCTACAGTATAGCTCAAATGGAAAGTGCAGGCTTTGCATGCAAGAGGTCGTGGGATCGAAACCCGGCATGGCAGACTAAGATTTTTGTATTATAATCCCCACAGTGTGTATATTAAAACATATGTGCTGATCCCATGAAGTATTTTTTGTACCACCCGCCATTTTCAGTTACCATGGCAACGTTATAAACAACGTTTTTTCTCCCTATTTGAGGCTCATCCCAGTACAGGATTTGGACCAAACTAACAGAGTACACTCACCCAGTGATACCAAACACAACCATGTTAGCGGCTAACGGTTAGCATGTTGCTAACCGGAAGTAGCTCTAGGAAGGTCTCACCAACTTCTGCTTCACAGAGTCTGTTCTTACTTTAGAGAGAAAGCTCCACAAGAAATTTGGGCTACGTGGCATAAAGCATCTCCAAGCTATCAGGTGTCAAACATCCAATGCTTTTCAATGGGGGACCAAACCCCTTATGGTCCCAATACTGCATGCCCATATATGGCGCTACAGTATAGCTCAGATGGAAAGTGCAGGCTTTGCATGCAAGAGGTCGTGGGATCGAAACCCGGTGTGGCAGACTAAGATTTTTGTATTATAATCCCCACAGTGTGTATATTAAAACATATGTGCTGATCCCATGAAGTATTTTTTTGTACCACCCGCCATTTTCAGTTACCATGGCAACGTTATAAACGACGTTTTTTCTCCCTATTTAAGGCTCATCCCAGTACAGGATTTGGACCAAACTAACAGAGTACACTCACCCAGTGATACCAAACACAACCATGTTAGCGGCTAACGGTTAGCATGTTGCTAACCGGAAGTAGCTCTAGGAAGCCTGTACAAACTTCTGCTTGACAGATTTGGTGAATTTTAGCATTTTCTCCCTTTTTAGGCACTTCTCAGTACAGGATTTCAACAAAACTAACAGAGTAACATCACCCGCTGATACTGAACACAACCATGCTAGCGGCTAACCGTTAGCATGTTGCTAACCAGAAGTAGCTTTAGGAAGGTCCCATCAACTTCTGCTTAGCCAGAGTTCGTCTGCCTTTACAGACAGAGAGGGCTGCAGCTGTCAGTGAGTCTCCATGACAACGCTGCTAGCAAGAGGCTCCTAGGAGGTCCATTGACTTAACATGGCACATTTCGACGGCCGCTGCGGGGGCTTTGAAGACCGTAGGAACCTGAAATTCGCAGTGTTACTTCCTGTTGCTATTTCTGACGGTACGGTACGCACCAAGTGGCAGGCGCCTTGCTAAATTTCTTCTGAAATTTTTCTAGTTATTCTTAATTTTTCTTCCGTCACGATTAATGCGGCCCGAACCGTAGCGAGCACCCCCACAATATAGGTATCAAAACGTGTGGCGCGATTACGAGATGTGTGCTGGTACTTTTATTGGGATTTCGAGTTACCATGGCAACAAAATTAGCGAAAAACCACCCCCAAAAAACCCATAGGAATGAATGGAGTCGGGTAGAAAGAAAGCCTCAAAAAAGCCTCCAAATGACCATTTTCAACGCTGTACTGTGTCGTCATGCTTTCACCTACGAACACCGTTTAACTTCCAGTTTGTAGATATATCTGTGAACTACTCAGAAGTGAAAACGGGATGTGGATATCTGTTATCGTCTCTTCACAGTTACTCCTCAAAGCTCATGTCCAAAAATCAGCTAAATCATTGTTTACAATGAAAGTCAATGACGGAATTCTCCAACCGCTAGAGTGGGCCACTCTAGCTTTTTTAAAGATTTCAAAACTCCGAACAACTTGACCTTACTAACTCAATTTTCACTCTATGTAGACAAATTATACATCAAAACGTAGGTATTCTTGTCAGGATTCGGGAAATGTAACCCTCATTGGTGTGGCATTTATAGATTTTTCGCAAATCACCTCAGACCGACACAAACCCGAAACCTCCCCCATTCATTTCCTATGGAGCGGTTTTGAAAAATGACGTCTAAAAATCCGAAACATCACATGTTTTCGCATCGTCGCTACTCCTAAACCGTTTTATGTACAGACATGAGACTTTCACACATGAATGTCCCAACCCTTCTGGCACTCAAGAAAAATTAATTTTGTGGATACCTGTTACGGTTTTTCCACAGGAACAATTTGTTCGGGAGTAGCGAATGTGCAAAATCCTGAAATCGCTTTGGAGCTGCATTTTCCCACATCATCCACTTTTTTACATCGTCGCTGTGCCTACACCGATTTTTGTAAAAATATGAAAATGAGCTACATGGTCATCAAAAGCCTGCTGATACTCACAGTGAAAGAATTATTTTGATATCTCTTATACTTTTTTAGCCAGAGCGATTTGTTCGGGATCATTTTCAGAGGATTTCTGAAATTTCATAAAAATGTCCTTTAGATCATAATTTTTTACGCCTTTATTAAACTTTTTCCAGCAAAAACCGATAGCAAGTCTTCTTCCCCTATCCTTTACGAAATAAACACAGAAAAAATTACGTCTCTACCATTTACGGTTCCGGAGAAATCGTGCGTTGTTCGAGGCAAAGTTCTCCATTATAATCCAATAGGCAGACTTGGACACCAAGTGTCTGCACTTTTTTAGACTGGCCCGCTGCAGCTGTGTCAGTGAGTTTCCATGACGACGGAACTCTGAGGGCCAGTGGGAGACGTTCCATTGAGATAGAATGGCAACTTTCGACGCCAGCTGCAGCGGCTGTGATTAATGTAGAAATCTGAAATTCGCACAGTCACTTCCTCTTAACATTTTAAAATTTTCATGTGACTTTCAGCCATGTGTCAGTTTACTGTCCCATTTTGGATTTTACATGCTTTCCTATTGGGTCTTTGCTTCCAACAGGACCTGGCATGATGCCTAGACACGACCCACTTGGCCAATACAGCACCACCCACATGTGGGAAATGGCACTACACACCATTTTGGTCAAATGTTGAGTTCTGGGCCCAGATGTGGTGAGGCTGAGTTGCTAAAGGAGGCCAATCTGACCAATGAACTTTGGTCACGTTTGGTGACATTAAGTATTGGCACCCCTATTTGAGGCACTTCCCAGTACAGGATTTGGACCAAACTGACAGAGTACAATCACCCCGTGATACTGAACACAATGTTGTTAGCGGCTAACTGTTAGCATGTTGCTAACCGGAAGTAGCTCTAGAAAGGTCTCACCATCTTCTGCTTCACAGAGTCTGTTCTTACTTTAGAGAGAAAGCTCCACAAGAAATTTGGGCTACGTGGCATAAAGCATCTCCAAGCTATCAGGTGTCAAACATCCAATGCTTTTCAATGGGGGACCAAACCCCTTATGGTCCCAATACTGCATGCCCATATATGGCGCTACAGTATAGCTCAAATGGAAAGTGCAGGCTTTGCATGCAAGAGGTCGTGGGATCGAAACCCGGCATGGCAGACTAAGATTTTTGTATTATAATCCCCACAGTGTGTATATTAAAACATATGTGCTGATCCCATGAAGTATTTTTTGTACCACCCGCCATTTTCAGTTACCATGGCAACGTTATAAACAACGTTTTTTCTCCCTATTTGAGGCTCATCCCAGTACAGGATTTGGACCAAACTAACAGAGTACACTCACCCAGTGATACCAAACACAACCATGTTAGCGGCTAACGGTTAGCATGTTGCTAACCGGAAGTAGCTCTAGGAAGGTCTCACCAACTTCTGCTTCACAGAGTCTGTTCTTACTTTAGAGAGAAAGCTCCACAAGAAATTTGGGCTACGTGGCATAAAGCATCTCCAAGCTATCAGGTGTCAAACATCCAATGCTTTTCAATGGGGGACCAAACCCCTTATGGTCCCAATACTGCATGCCCATATATGGCGCTACAGTATAGCTCAGATGGAAAGTGCAGGCTTTGCATGCAAGAGGTCGTGGGATCGAAACCCGGTGTGGCAGACTAAGATTTTTGTATTATAATCCCCACAGTGTGTATATTAAAACATATGTGCTGATCCCATGAAGTATTTTTTTGTACCACCCGCCATTTTCAGTTACCATGGCAACGTTATAAACGACGTTTTTTCTCCCTATTTAAGGCTCATCCCAGTACAGGATTTGGACCAAACTAACAGAGTACACTCACCCAGTGATACCAAACACAACCATGTTAGCGGCTAACGGTTAGCATGTTGCTAACCGGAAGTAGCTCTAGGAAGCCTGTACAAACTTCTGCTTGACAGATTTGGTGAATTTTAGCATTTTCTCCCTTTTTAGGCACTTCTCAGTACAGGATTTCAACAAAACTAACAGAGTAACATCACCCGCTGATACTGAACACAACCATGCTAGCGGCTAACCGTTAGCATGTTGCTAACCAGAAGTAGCTTTAGGAAGGTCCCATCAACTTCTGCTTAGCCAGAGTTCGTCTGCCTTTACAGACAGAGAGGGCTGCAGCTGTCAGTGAGTCTCCATGACAACGCTGCTAGCAAGAGGCTCCTAGGAGGTCCATTGACTTAACATGGCACATTTCGACGGCCGCTGCGGGGGCTTTGAAGACCGTAGGAACCTGAAATTCGCAGTGTTACTTCCTGTTGCTATTTCTGACGGTACGGTACGCACCAAGTGGCAGGCGCCTTGCTAAATTTCTTCTGAAATTTTTCTAGTTATTCTTAATTTTTCTTCCGTCACGATTAATGCGGCCCGAACCGTAGCGAGCACCCCCACAATATAGGTATCAAAACGTGTGGCGCGATTACGAGATGTGTGCTGGTACTTTTATTGGGATTTCGAGTTACCATGGCAACAAAATTAGCGAAAAACCACCCCCAAAAAACCCATAGGAATGAATGGAGTCGGGTAGAAAGAAAGCCTCAAAAAAGCCTCCAAATGACCATTTTCAACGCTGTACTGTGTCGTCATGCTTTCACCTACGAACACCGTTTAACTTCCAGTTTGTAGATATATCTGTGAACTACTCAGAAGTGAAAACGGGATGTGGATATCTGTTATCGTCTCTTCACAGTTACTCCTCAAAGCTCATGTCCAAAAATCAGCTAAATCATTGTTTACAATGAAAGTCAATGACGGAATTCTCCAACCGCTAGAGTGGGCCACTCTAGCTTTTTTAAAGATTTCAAAACTCCGAACAACTTGACCTTACTAACTCAATTTTCACTCTATGTAGACAAATTATACATCAAAACGTAGGTATTCTTGTCAGGATTCGGGAAATGTAACCCTCATTGGTGTGGCATTTATAGATTTTTCGCAAATCACCTCAGACCGACACAAACCCGAAACCTCCCCCATTCATTTCCTATGGAGCGGTTTTGAAAAATGACGTCTAAAAATCCGAAACATCACATGTTTTCGCATCGTCGCTACTCCTAAACCGTTTTATGTACAGACATGAGACTTTCACACATGAATGTCCCAACCCTTCTGGCACTCAAGAAAAATTAATTTTGTGGATACCTGTTACGGTTTTTCCACAGGAACAATTTGTTCGGGAGTAGCGAATGTGCAAAATCCTGAAATCGCTTTGGAGCTGCATTTTCCCACATCATCCACTTTTTTACATCGTCGCTGTGCCTACACCGATTTTTGTAAAAATATGAAAATGAGCTACATGGTCATCAAAAGCCTGCTGATACTCACAGTGAAAGAATTATTTTGATATCTCTTATACTTTTTTAGCCAGAGCGATTTGTTCGGGATCATTTTCAGAGGATTTCTGAAATTTCATAAAAATGTCCTTTAGATCATAATTTTTTACGCCTTTATTAAACTTTTTCCAGCAAAAACCGATAGCAAGTCTTCTTCCCCTATCCTTTACGAAATAAACACAGAAAAAATTACGTCTCTACCATTTACGGTTCCGGAGAAATCGTGCGTTGTTCGAGGCAAAGTTCTCCATTATAATCCAATAGGCAGACTTGGACACCAAGTGTCTGCACTTTTTTAGACTGGCCCGCTGCAGCTGTGTCAGTGAGTTTCCATGACGACGGAACTCTGAGGGCCAGTGGGAGACGTTCCATTGAGATAGAATGGCAACTTTCGACGCCAGCTGCAGCGGCTGTGATTAATGTAGAAATCTGAAATTCGCACAGTCACTTCCTCTTAACATTTTAAAATTTTCATGTGACTTTCAGCCATGTGTCAGTTTACTGTCCCATTTTGGATTTTACATGCTTTCCTATTGGGTCTTTGCTTCCAACAGGACCTGGCATGATGCCTAGACACGACCCACTTGGCCAATACAGCACCACCCACATGTGGGAAATGGCACTACACACCATTTTGGTCAAATGTTGAGTTCTGGGCCCAGATGTGGTGAGGCTGAGTTGCTAAAGGAGGCCAATCTGACCAATGAACTTTGGTCACGTTTGGTGACATTAAGTATTGGCACCCCTATTTGAGGCACTTCCCAGTACAGGATTTGGACCAAACTGACAGAGTACAATCACCCCGTGATACTGAACACAATGTTGTTAGCGGCTAACTGTTAGCATGTTGCTAACCGGAAGTAGCTCTAGAAAGGTCTCACCATCTTCTGCTTCACAGAGTCTGTTCTTACTTTAGAGAGAAAGCTCCACAAGAAATTTGGACTACGTGGCATAAAGCATCTCCAAGCTATCAGGTGTCAAACATCCAATGCTTTTCAATGGGGGACCAAACCCCTTATGGTCCCAATACTGCATGCCCATATATGGCGCTACAGTATAGCTCAAATGGAAAGTGCAGGCTTTGCATGCAAGAGGTCGTGGGATCGAAACCCGGCATGGCAGACTAAGATTTTTGTATTATAATCCCCACAGTGTGTATATTAAAACATATGTGCTGATCCCATGAAGTATTTTTTGTACCACCCGCCATTTTCAGTTACCATGGCAACGTTATAAACAACGTTTTTTCTCCCTATTTGAGGCTCATCCCAGTACAGGATTTGGACCAAACTAACAGAGTACACTCACCCAGTGATACCAAACACAACCATGTTAGCGGCTAACGGTTAGCATGTTGCTAACCGGAAGTAGCTCTAGGAAGGTCTCACCAACTTCTGCTTCACAGAGTCTGTTCTTACTTTAGAGAGAAAGCTCCACAAGAAATTTGGGCTACGTGGCATAAAGCATCTCCAAGCTATCAGGTGTCAAACATCCAATGCTTTTCAATGGGGGACCAAACCCCTTATGGTCCCAATACTGCATGCCCATATATGGCGCTACAGTATAGCTCAGATGGAAAGTGCAGGCTTTGCATGCAAGAGGTCGTGGGATCGAAACCCGGTGTGGCAGACTAAGATTTTTGTATTATAATCCCCACAGTGTGTATATTAAAACATATGTGCTGATCCCATGAAGTATTTTTTTGTACCACCCGCCATTTTCAGTTACCATGGCAACGTTATAAACGACGTTTTTTCTCCCTATTTAAGGCTCATCCCAGTACAGGATTTGGACCAAACTAACAGAGTACACTCACCCAGTGATACCAAACACAACCATGTTAGCGGCTAACGGTTAGCATGTTGCTAACCGGAAGTAGCTCTAGGAAGCCTGTACAAACTTCTGCTTGACAGATTTGGTGAATTTTAGCATTTTCTCCCTTTTTAGGCACTTCTCAGTACAGGATTTCAACAAAACTAACAGAGTAACATCACCCGCTGATACTGAACACAACCATGCTAGCGGCTAACCGTTAGCATGTTGCTAACCAGAAGTAGCTTTAGGAAGGTCCCATCAACTTCTGCTTAGCCAGAGTTCGTCTGCCTTTACAGACAGAGAGGGCTGCAGCTGTCAGTGAGTCTCCATGACAACGCTGCTAGCAAGAGGCTCCTAGGAGGTCCATTGACTTAACATGGCACATTTCGACGGCCGCTGCGGGGGCTTTGAAGACCGTAGGAACCTGAAATTCGCAGTGTTACTTCCTGTTGCTATTTCTGACGGTACGGTACGCACCAAGTGGCAGGCGCCTTGCTAAATTTCTTCTGAAATTTTTCTAGTTATTCTTAATTTTTCTTCCGTCACGATTAATGCGGCCCGAACCGTAGCGAGCACCCCCACAATATAGGTATCAAAACGTGTGGCGCGATTACGAGATGTGTGCTGGTACTTTTATTGGGATTTCGAGTTACCATGGCAACAAAATTAGCGAAAAACCACCCCCAAAAAACCCATAGGAATGAATGGAGTCGGGTAGAAAGAAAGCCTCAAAAAAGCCTCCAAATGACCATTTTCAACGCTGTACTGTGTCGTCATGCTTTCACCTACGAACACCGTTTAACTTCCAGTTTGTAGATATATCTGTGAACTACTCAGAAGTGAAAACGGGATGTGGATATCTGTTATCGTCTCTTCACAGTTACTCCTCAAAGCTCATGTCCAAAAATCAGCTAAATCATTGTTTACAATGAAAGTCAATGACGGAATTCTCCAACCGCTAGAGTGGGCCACTCTAGCTTTTTTAAAGATTTCAAAACTCCGAACAACTTGACCTTACTAACTCAATTTTCACTCTATGTAGACAAATTATACATCAAAACGTAGGTATTCTTGTCAGGATTCGGGAAATGTAACCCTCATTGGTGTGGCATTTATAGATTTTTCGCAAATCACCTCAGACCGACACAAACCCGAAACCTCCCCCATTCATTTCCTATGGAGCGGTTTTGAAAAATGACGTCTAAAAATCCGAAACATCACATGTTTTCGCATCGTCGCTACTCCTAAACCGTTTTATGTACAGACATGAGACTTTCACACATGAATGTCCCAACCCTTCTGGCACTCAAGAAAAATTAATTTTGTGGATACCTGTTACGGTTTTTCCACAGGAACAATTTGTTCGGGAGTAGCGAATGTGCAAAATCCTGAAATCGCTTTGGAGCTGCATTTTCCCACATCATCCACTTTTTTACATCGTCGCTGTGCCTACACCGATTTTTGTAAAAATATGAAAATGAGCTACATGGTCATCAAAAGCCTGCTGATACTCACAGTGAAAGAATTATTTTGATATCTCTTATACTTTTTTAGCCAGAGCGATTTGTTCGGGATCATTTTCAGAGGATTCTGAAATTTCATAAAAATGTCCTTTAGATCATAATTTTTTACGCCTTTATTAAACTTTTTCCAGCAAAAACCGATAGCAAGTCTTCTTCCCCTATCCTTTACGAAATAAACACAGAAAAAATTACGTCTCTACCATTTACGGTTCCGGAGAAATCGTGCGTTGTTCGAGGCAAAGTTCTCCATTATAATCCAATAGGCAGACTTGGACACCAAGTGTCTGCACTTTTTTAGACTGGCCCGCTGCAGCTGTGTCAGTGAGTTTCCATGACGACGGAACTCTGAGGGCCAGTGGGAGACGTTCCATTGAGATAGAATGGCAACTTTCGACGCCAGCTGCAGCGGCTGTGATTAATGTAGAAATCTGAAATTCGCACAGTCACTTCCTCTTAACATTTTAAAATTTTCATGTGACTTTCAGCCATGTGTCAGTTTACTGTCCCATTTTGGATTTACATGCTTTCCTATTGGGTCTTTGCTTCCAACAGGACCTGGCATGATGCCTAGACACGACCCACTTGGCCAATACAGCACCACCCACATGTGGGAAATGGCACTACACACCATTTTGGTCAAATGTTGAGTTCTGGGCCCAGATGTGGTGAGGCTGAGTTGCTAAAGGAGGCCAATCTGACCAATGAACTTTGGTCACGTTTGGTGACATTAAGTATTGGCACCCCTATTTGAGGCACTTCCCAGTACAGGATTTGGACCAAACTGACAGAGTACAATCACCCCGTGATACTGAACACAATGTTGTTAGCGGCTAACTGTTAGCATGTTGCTAACCGGAAGTAGCTCTAGAAAGGTCTCACCATCTTCTGCTTCACAGAGTCTGTTCTTACTTTAGAGAGAAAGCTCCACAAGAAATTTGGGCTACGTGGCATAAAGCATCTCCAAGCTATCAGGTGTCAAACATCCAATGCTTTTCAATGGGGGACCAAACCCCTTATGGTCCCAATACTGCATGCCCATATATGGCGCTACAGTATAGCTCAAATGGAAAGTGCAGGCTTTGCATGCAAGAGGTCGTGGGATCGAAACCCGGCATGGCAGACTAAGATTTTTGTATTATAATCCCCACAGTGTGTATATTAAAACATATGTGCTGATCCCATGAAGTATTTTTTTGTACCACCCGCCATTTTCAGTTACCATGGCAACGTTATAAACAACGTTTTTTCTCCCTATTTGAGGCTCATCCCAGTACAGGATTTGGACCAAACTAACAGAGTACACTCACCCAGTGATACCAAACACAACCATGTTAGCGGCTAACGGTTAGCATGTTGCTAACCGGAAGTAGCTCTAGGAAGGTCTCACCAACTTCTGCTTCACAGAGTCTGTTCTTACTTTAGAGAGAAAGCTCCACAAGAAATTTGGGCTACGTGGCATAAAGCATCTCCAAGCTATCAGGTGTCAAACATCCAATGCTTTTCAATGGGGGACCAAACCCCTTATGGTCCCAATACTGCATGCCCATATATGGCGCTACAGTATAGCTCAGATGGAAAGTGCAGGCTTTGCATGCAAGAGGTCGTGGGATCGAAACCCGGTGTGGCAGACTAAGATTTTTGTATTATAATCCCCACAGTGTGTATATTAAAACATATGTGCTGATCCCATGAAGTATTTTTTTGTACCACCCGCCATTTTCAGTTACCATGGCAACGTTATAAACGACGTTTTTTCTCCCTATTTAAGGCTCATCCCAGTACAGGATTTGGACCAAACTAACAGAGTACACTCACCCAGTGATACCAAACACAACCATGTTAGCGGCTAACGGTTAGCATGTTGCTAACCGGAAGTAGCTCTAGGAAGCCTGTACAAACTTCTGCTTGACAGATTTGGTGAATTTTAGCATTTTCTCCCTTTTTAGGCACTTCTCAGTACAGGATTTTCAACAAAACTAACAGAGTAACATCACCCGCTGATACTGAACACAACCATGCTAGCGGCTAACCGTTAGCATGTTGCTAACCAGAAGTAGCTTTAGGAAGGTCCATCAACTTCTGCTTAGCCAGAGTTCGTCTGCCTTTACAGACAGAGAGGGCTGCAGCTGTCAGTGAGTCTCCATGACAACGCTGCTAGCAAGAGGCTCCTAGGAGGTCCATTGACTTAACATGGCACATTTCGACGGCCGCTGCGGGGGCTTTGAAGACCGTAGGAACCTGAAATTCGCAGTGTTACTTCCTGTTGCTATTTCTGACGGTACGGTACGCACCAAGTGGCAGGCGCCTTGCTAAATTTCTTCTGAAATTTTTCTAGTTATTCTTAATTTTTCTTCCGTCACGATTAATGCGGCCCGAACCGTAGCGAGCACCCCCACAATATAGGTATCAAAAACGTGTGGCGCGATTACGAGATGTGTGCTGGTACTTTTATTGGGATTTCGAGTTACCATGGCAACAAAATTAGCGAAAAACCACCCCCAAAAAACCCATAGGAATGAATGGAGTCGGGTAGAAAGAAAGCCTCAAAAAAGCCTCCAAATGACCATTTTCAACGCTGTACTGTGTCGTCATGCTTTCACCTACGAACACCGTTTAACTTCCAGTTTGTAGATATATCTGTGAACTACTCAGAAGTGAAAACGGGATGTGGATATCTGTTATCGTCTCTTCACAGTTACTCCTCAAAGCTCATGTCCAAAAATCAGCTAAATCATTGTTTACAATGAAAGTCAATGACGGAATTCTCCAACCGCTAGAGTGGGCCACTCTAGCTTTTTTAAAGATTTCAAAACTCCGAACAACTTGACCTTACTAACTCAATTTTCACTCTATGTAGACAAATTATACATCAAAACGTAGGTATTCTTGTCAGGATTCGGGAAATGTAACCCTCATTGGTGTGGCATTTATAGATTTTTCGCAAATCACCTCAGACCGACACAAACCCGAAACCTCCCCCATTCATTTCCTATGGAGCGGTTTTGAAAAATGACGTCTAAAAATCCGAAACATCACATGTTTTCGCATCGTCGCTACTCCTAAACCGTTTTATGTACAGACATGAGACTTTCACACATGAATGTCCCAACCCTTCTGGCACTCAAGAAAAATTAATTTTGTGGATACCTGTTACGGTTTTTCCACAGGAACAATTTGTTCGGGAGTAGCGAATGTGCAAAATCCTGAAATCGCTTTGGAGCTGCATTTTCCCACATCATCCACTTTTTTACATCGTCGCTGTGCCTACACCGATTTTTGTAAAAATATGAAAATGAGCTACATGGTCATCAAAAGCCTGCTGATACTCACAGTGAAAGAATTATTTTGATATCTCTTATACTTTTTTAGCCAGAGCGATTTGTTCGGGATCATTTTCAGAGGATTTCTGAAATTTCATAAAAATGTCCTTTAGATCATAATTTTTTACGCCTTTATTAAACTTTTTCCAGCAAAAACCGATAGCAAGTCTTCTTCCCTATCCTTTACGAAATAAACACAGAAAAAATTACGTCTCTACCATTTACGGTTCCGGAGAAATCGTGCGTTGTTCGAGGCAAAGTTCTCCATTATAATCCAATAGGCAGACTTGGACACCAAGTGTCTGCACTTTTTTAGACTGGCCCGCTGCAGCTGTGTCAGTGAGTTTCCATGACGACGGAACTCTGAGGGCCAGTGGGAGACGTTCCATTGAGATAGAATGGCAACTTTCGACGCCAGCTGCAGCGGCTGTGATTAATGTAGAAATCTGAAATTCGCACAGTCACTTCCTCTTAACATTTTAAAATTTTCATGTGACTTTCAGCCATGTGTCAGTTTACTGTCCCATTTTGGATTTTACATGCTTTCCTATTGGGTCTTTGCTTCCAACAGGACCTGGCATGATGCCTAGACACGACCCACTTGGCCAATACAGCACCACCCACATGTGGGAAATGGCACTACACACCATTTTGGTCAAATGTTGAGTTCTGGGCCCAGATGTGGTGAGGCTGAGTTGCTAAAGGAGGCCAATCTGACCAATGAACTTTGGTCACGTTTGGTGACATTAAGTATTGGCACCCCTATTTGAGGCACTTCCCAGTACAGGATTTGGACCAAACTGACAGAGTACAATCACCCCGGTGATACTGAACACAACTGTTGTTAGCGGCTAACTGTTAGCATGTTGCTAACCGGAAGTAGCTCTAGAAAGGTCTCACCATCTTCTGCTTCACAGAGTCTGTTCTTACTTTAGAGAGAAAGCTCCACAGAAATTTGGGCTACGTGGCATAAAGCATCTCCAAGCTATCAGGTGTCAAACATCCAATGCTTTTCAATGGGGGACCAAACCCCTTATTGTCCCATACTGCATGCCCATATATGGCCGCTACAGTATAGCTCAGATGGAAGTTGCAGGCTTTGCATGCAAGAGGTCGTGGGATCGAAACCCGGCATGGCAGACTAAGATTTTTTGTATTATAATCCCCACAGTGTGTATATTAAAAAACATATGTGCTGATCCCATGAAGTATTTTTTGTACCACCCGCCATTTTCAGTTACCATGGCAACGTTATAAACAACGTTTTTTCTCCCTATTTGAGGCTCATCCCAGTACAGGATTTGGACCAAACTAACAGAGTACACTCACCCAGTGATACCAAACACAACCATGTTAGCGGCTAACGGTTAGCATGTTGCTAACCGGAAGTAGCTCTAGGAAGGTCTCACCAACTTCTGCTCAACAGAGTTTTTTTCTACTTTAGAGAGAAAGCTACACAAGAAATTTGGGTTACGTCGCATCAAGCATCTCCAGCTATGAGGTGTCAAACATCCAATGCTTTTCAATGGGGGACCAAACCCCTTATCTTCCCAATGACTGCATGCCCATATATGGCGCTACAGTATAGCTCAGAGGGAAAGTGCAGGCTTTGCATGCAAGAGGTCGTGGGATCGAAACCGGCGTGGTTAGACTAAGATTTTTGTGTTATAATCCCCACAGTTGTATATTAAAACATATGTGCTGATCCCATTAAGTATTTTTTTTGTACAAGCCGCCATTTTGAGTTACCATGGCAACATTATAAATGATGTATTTTCTCCCTATTTGAGGCTCATCCCAGTACAGGATTTGGACCCAAACTAACAGAGTACACTCACCCAGTGATACCAAACACAACCATGTTAGCGGCTAACGGTTAGCATGTTGCTAACCGGAAGTAGCTCTAGGAAGCCTGTACAAACTTCTGCTTGACAGATTTGGTGAATTTTAGCATTTTCTCCCTTTTTAGGCACTTCTCAGTATAGGATTTCAACCAAACTAACAGAGTAACATCACCCGCTGATACTGAACACAACCATGCTAGCGGCTAACCGTTAGCATGTTGCTAACCAGAAGTAGCTTTAGGAAGGTCCTACCAACTTCTGCTTAGCCAGGGTTCTTCTGCCTTTACAGACAGAGAGGGCTGCAGCTGTCAGTGAGTCTCCATGACAACACTGCTAGCAAGAGGCTCCTAGGAGGTCCATTGACTTAACATGGCACCTTTCAACGGCCTCTGCGAGGGCTGTGAAGACCGTAGGAAGCTGAAATTCGCAGTGTTGCTTCCTGTTGCTATTTCTGACGGTACGGTACGCACCAAGTGGCAGGCGCCTTGCTAAATTTCTTCAGAAATTTTTCTAGTTAATATTCTTTATTTTTCTTCCTTCACGATTAATGGGGCCCCGAACCATAGCGTGCACCCCCACAATATAGGCATCAAAACCTGTGGCTTGATCTCGAGATGTGTGCTACTACTTTTATTGGGATTTCGAGTTACCATGGCAACAAAATTAGCGAAAAACCAACCCCCAAAAAACCCATGATAATCAATGGAGTCGGGTAGAAAGAAAGCCTCAAAAAAGCCTCCAAATGACCATTTTCAACGCTGTACTGTGTCGTCATGCTTTCACCTACGAACACCGTTTAACTTCCAGTTTGTAGATATATCTGTGACCTACTCAGAAGTGAAAACGGGATGTGGATATCTTTTATCGTCTCTTCACAGTTACTCCTCAAAGCTCATGTCCAAAAATCAGCGAAATCATCGTTTACAATGAAAGTCAATGACGGAATTCTCCAACCGCTAGAGTGGCCCACTCTAGCTTTTTTAAAGATTTCAAAACTCCGAACAACTTGACCTTACTCGCTCAATTGTCACTCTACGTAGACAAATTATACATCAAAACGTAGGTATTTTTGTCAGGATTCGGGAAATGTAACCCTCATTGGTGTGGCATTTATAGATTTTTCGCAAATCACCTCAGACCGACACAAACCCGAAACCTCCTCCATTCATTTCCTATGGAGCGGTTTTGAAAAATGACGTTTGAAAATCCAAAACATCCCATGTTTTCGCATCGTCGCTACTCCTAAACCGTTTTATGTACAGACATGAGACTTTCACACATGAATGTCCCAACCCTTCTGGCACTCAAGAAAAATGAATTTTGTGGATAACTGTTACGGTTTTTCCACAGGAACAATTTGTTCGGGAGTAGCGAATGTGCAAAATCCTGAAATCGCTTTGGAGCTGCATTTTCCCACATCATCCACTTTTTTACATCGTCGCTGTGCCTACACCGATTTTTGTAAAAATATGAAAATGAGCTACATGGTCATCAAAAGCCTGCTGATACTCACAGTGAAAGAATTATTTTGATATCTCTTATACTTTTTTAGCCAGAGCGATTTGTTCGGGATCATTTTTCAGAGGATTTCTGAAATTTCATAAAAATGTCCTTTAGATCATAATTTTTTACGCCTTTATTAAACTTTTTCCAGCAAAAACCGATAGCAAGTCTTCTTCCCCTATCCTTTACGAAATAAACACAGAAAAAATTACGTCTCTACCATTTACGGTTCCGGAGAAATCGTGCGTTGTTCGAGGCAAAGTTCTCCATTATAATCCAATAGGCAGACTTGGACACCAAGTGTCTGCACTTTTTTAGACTGGCCCGCTGCAGCTGTGTCAGTGAGTTTCCATGACGACGGAACTCTGAGGGCCAGTGGGAGACGTTCCATTGAGATAGAATGGCAACTTTCGACGCCAGCTGCAGCGGCTGTGATTAATGTAGAAATCTGAAATTCGCACAGTCACTTCCTCTTAACATTTTAAAATTTTCATGTGACTTTCAGTCATGTGTCAGTTTACTGTCCCATTTTGGATTTTACATGCTTTCCTATTGGGTTTTTGCTTCTAACAGGACCTGGCATGATGCCTAGACACGACCCACTTGGCCAATACAGCACCACCCACCTGTGGGAAATGGCACTACACACCATTTTGGTCAAATGTTGAGTTCTGGATCCCAGATGTGGTGAGGCTGAGTTGCTAAAGGAGGCCAATCTGACCAATGAACTTTGGTCACGTTTGGTGACATTAAGTATTGGCACCCCTATTTGAGGCACTTCCCAGTACAGGATTTGGACCAAACTGACAGAGTACAATCACCCGGTGATACTGAACACAACCATGTTAGCGGCTAACTGTTAGCATGTTGCTAACCGGAAGTAGCTCTAGAAAGGTCTCACCATCTTCTGCTTCACAGAGTCTGTTCTTACTTTAGAGAGAAAGCTCCACAAGAAATTTGGGCTACGTGGCATAAAGCATCTCCAAGCTATCAGGTGTCAAACATCCAATGTTTTTCAATGGGGGACCAAACCCCTTATGGTCCCAATACTGCATGCCCATATATGGCGCTACAGTATAGCTCAGATGGAAAGTGCAGGCTTTGCATGCAAGAGGTCGTGGGATCGAAACCGGCGTGGCAGACTAAGATTTTTGTATTATAATCCCCACAGTGTGTATATTAAAACATATGTGCTGATCCCATGAAGTATTTTTTTGTACCACCCGCCATTTTCAGTTACCATGGCAACGTTATAAACAACGTTTTTTCTCCCTATTTAAGGCTCATCCCAGTACAGGATTTGGACCAAACTAACAGAGTACACTCACCCAGTGATACCAAACACAACCATGTAAGCGGCTAACGGTTAGCATGTTGCTAACCGGAAGTAGCTCTAGGAAGGTCTCACCAACTTTTGCTTCACAGAGTCTGTTCGTACTTTAGAGAGAAAGCTCCACAAGAAATTTGGGCTACGTCGCATAAAGCATATCCCAGCTATGAGGTGTCAAACATCCAATGCTTTTCAATGGGGGATTAAACCCCTTATGGTCCCAATACTGCATGCCCATATATGGCGCTACAGTATAGCTCAGAGGGAGAGTGCAGGCTTAGCATGCAAGAGGTCGTTGGATCGATTCCCGATGTCGGAGACTTAGAGTTTTGTATTATAATCCCCACAGTGTGTATATTAAAACATGATTGCTGATCCCATGAAGTATTTTTTTGTACCACCCGCCATTTTCAGTTACCATGGCAACATTATAAATGACGTATTTTCTCCCTATTTGAGGCTCATCCCAGTACAGGATTTGGACCAAACTAACAGAGTACACTAACACAGTGATACCAAACACAACCATGTAAGCGGCTAACGGTTAGCATGTTGCTAACCGGAAGTAGCTCTAGGAAGCCTGTACAAACTTCTGCTTGACAGATTTGGTGAATTTTAGGATTGTCTCCCATTTTAGGCATTTCTCAGTACAGGATTTCAACCAAACTAACAGAGTAACATCACCCGCTGATACTGAACACAACCATGCTAGCGGCTAACCGTTAGCATGTTGCTAACCAGAAGTAGCTTTGGGAAGGTCCTACCAACTTCTGCTTAGCCAGGGTTCTTCTGCCTTTACAGACAGAGAGGGCTGCAGCTGTCAGTGAGTCTCCATGACAACGCTGCTAGCAAGAGGCTCCTAGGAGGTCCATTGACTTACCATGGCACCTTTCAACGGCCTCTGCGAGGGCTGTGAAGACCGTAGGAACCTGAAATTCGCAGTGTTACTTCCTGTTAGTATTTTTGACGGTACGGTACGCACCAAGAGGCAGGCGCCTTGCTAAATTTCTTCAGAAATTTTTCTAGTATTCTTTATTTTTCTTCCTTCACGATTAATGCGGCCCGAAACATAGCGTGCACCCCCACAATATAGGCATCAAAACCTGTGGCTCGATCTCGAGATGTGTGCTACTACTTTTATTGGGATTTCGAGTTACCATGGCAACAAAATAAGCGAAAAACCACCCCCAAACAACCCCATAGGAATGAATGGAGTCCGGGAGAAAGAAAGCCTCAAAAAAGCCTCAAAATGACCATTTTCAAAGCTGTACTGGTTCGTCATGCTTTCACCTACGAACACCGTTTAACTTCCAGTTTGTAGATATATCTGTGAACTACTCAGAAGTGAAAACGGGATGTGGATATCTTTTATCGTCTCTTCACAGTTACTCCTCAAAGCTCATGTCCAAAAATCAGCGAAATCATCGTTTACAATGAAAGTCAATGACGGAATTCTCCAACCGCTAGAGTGGCCCACTCTAGCTTTTTTAAAGATTTCAAAACTCCGAACAACTTGACCTTTCTCGCTCAATTTTCACTCTACGTAGACAAATTATATATCAAAACGTAGGTATTTTTGTCAGGATTTGGGAAATGTAACCCTCATTGGTGTGGCATTTATAGATTTTTCGCAAATCACCTCAGACCGACACAAACCCGAAACCTCCTCCATTCATTTCCTATGGAGCGATTTTGAAAAATGATGTCTAAAAATCCAAAACATCACATGTTTTCGCATCATCGCTACTCCTAAACCGTTTTATGTACAGACATGAGACTTTCACACATGAATGTCCCAACCCTTCTGGCACTCAAGAAAAATGAATTTTGTGGATAACTGTTACGGTTGTTCCACAGGAACAATTTGTTCGGGAGTAGCGAATGTGCAAAATCCTGAAATCGCTTTGGAGCTGCATTTTCCCACATCATCCACTTTTTTACATCGTCGCTGTGCCTACACCGATTTTTGTAAAAATATGAAAATGAGCTACATGGTCATCAAAAGCCTGCTAATACTCACAGTGAAAGAATTATTTTGATATCTCTTATACTCTTTTTAACCAGGGCGATTTGTTCGGGATCATTTTCAGAGGATTTCTGAAATTTCATAAAAATGTCCTTTAGATCATAATTTTTTACGCCTTTATTAAACTTTTTCCAGCAAAAACCGATAGCAAGTCTTCTTCCCCTATCCTTTACGAAATAAACACAGAAAAAATTACGTCTCTACCATTTACGGTTCCGGAGAAATCGTGCGTTGTTCGAGGCAAAGTTCTCCATTATAATCCAATAGGCAGACTTGGACACCAAGTGTCTGCACTTTTTTAGACTGGCCCGCTGCAGCTGTGTCAGTGAGTTTCCATGACGACGGAACTCTGAGGGCCAGTGGGAGACGTTCCATTGAGATAGAATGGCAACTTTCGACGCCAGCTGCAGCGGCTGTGATTAATGTAGAAATCTGAAATTCGCACAGTCACTTCCTCTTAACATTTCAAAATTTTAAAGTGACTTTCAGCCATGTGTGAATTTTCTGTCCCATTTTGGATTTTACATGCTTTCCTATTGGGCCTTTGCTTCAAACAGGACCTGGCATGATAACCAGACACGACCCAATTGGCCAATACAAAACCACCCACATGTGGGAAATGGCACCACTGACCATTTTGGTCAAATGTTGAGTTCTGGGCCCAGATGTTGTGAGGCTGAGTTGCTAAAGGAGGCTAATCTGACCCATGAACTTTGGTCACGTTTGGTGACATTAAGTATTGGCACCCCTATTTGAGGCACTTCCCAGTACAGGATTTGGACCAAACTGACAGAGTACAATCACCCGGTGATACTGAACACAACTATGTTAGCGGCTAATGGTTAGCATGTTGCTAACCGGAAGTAGCTCTAGGAAGATCTCACCAACTTCTGCTTCACAGAGTCTGTACTTCCTTTAGAGAGAAAGCTCCACAAGAAATTTGGGCTACGTCACATAAAGCATCTCCAAGTTATGAGGTGTCAAACATCCAATGCTTTTCAATGGGGGACCAAACCCTTTATGATCCAGGAAATGCATGCCCATAAATGGCGCTACAGTGTAGCTCAGATGGAAAGTGCAGGCTTTGCATGCAAGAGGTCGTGGGATCGATTCCCGGTGTGGAAGACTTGGAGTTTTGTATTATAATCCCCACATTGTGTATATCAAAACATGTGTGCTGATCACATGAACTATTTTTTTGTACCACACGCCATTTTGAGTTACCATGGCAACATTATAAACTACATATTTTTTCCCTAATTTGAGGCACATCCCAGTACATGATTTTGACCAAACTGAGAGAGTAAAATCACCTGGTGATACTGAACACAATGTTGTTAGCGGCTAACCGTTAGCATGTTGCTAACCGGAAATAGCTTTAGGAAGGTCCTACCAACAGCTGCTTAGCCAAAGTTCTTCTGCCTTTACAGACAGAGAGGGCTGTAGCTGTCAGTGAGTCTCCAAGACAACGCTGCTAGCAAGAGGCTCCTAGGAGGTCCATTGACTTAACATGGCACCTTTCAACGGCCGCTGCGGGGGCTGTGAAGGCCGTAGGAAGCTTAAATTTGCAGTGTTGCTTCCTGTTGCTATTTCTGACGGCACGGTACGCACCAAGTGGCAGGCGCCTTGCTAAATTTCTTCAGAAATTTTTCTAGTTAGGCGCCTGCCTTGCATGTGCAATGAGGAGGCAGTGCTGTGCGAAGCACAGCACTGCCTCCCAATGCAAATGCATGGGCAGGGCCTATTACTATGCACCTCTAAACTGACTTCTTTATTATTATTAATATTCTTAATTATTTGTGCGTTAATGTGGCCCGAACCGTAGCGTGCACCCCCACAATATAGGTATCAAAACGTGCGGTTCGGTCGGCAATAGTGTGCTACTACTTTGATTGGGATTTCGAGTTACCATGGCAACAAAATTAGCGAAAAACCACCCCCAAAAAACTCATAGGAATGAATGGAGTCGGGTAGAAAGAAAGCCTCAAAAAAGCCTCCAAATGACCATTTTCAACGCTGTACTGTGTCGTCATGCTGTCACCTACGAACACCGTTTAACTTCCAGTTTGTAGATATATCTGTGACCTACTCAGAAGTGAAAACGGGATGTGGATATCTTTTATCGTCTCTTCACAGTTACTCCTCAAAGCTCATGTCCAAAAATCAGCGAAATCATCGTTTATAATGAAAGTCAATGACGGAATTCTCCAACCGCTAGAGTGGCCCACTCTAGCTTTTTTTAAAATTTCAAAACTCCGAACAACTTGACCTTACTCGCTCAATTTTCACTCTATGTAGACAAATTATACATCAAAACGTAGGAATTTTTGTCTGGATTCGGGAAATGTAACCCTCATTGGTGTGGCATTTATAGATTTTTCGCAAATCACCTCAGACCAACACAAACCCGAAACCTCCCCCATTCATTTCCTATGGAGCGGTTTTGAAAAATGACGTCTAAAAATCCAAAACATCACATGTTTTCGCATCGTCGCTACTCCTAAACCGATTTATGTACAGACATGAGACTTTGACACATGAATGTGCCAACCCTTCTGGCACTCACAAAAAAGGAATTTTGTGGATAACTGTTACGGTTTTTCCACAGGAACAATTTGTTCGGGAGTAGCGAATGTGCAAAATCCTAAAAACGCTTTGGAGCTGCATTTCCCCAAATCATCCACTTTTTTACATCGTCGCTGTGGCTACACCGATTCTTGTACAAACATAAAAATGAGCTTCCTGGTCCTCAAAAGCCTGCTGATACTCATGGTGAAAGAATTATTTTGATATCTCTTATACTTTTTGAGCTACAGCGATTTGTTCGGGACCGTGTTTAGAGGATTTCTGAAAATCCATAAAAATCGCCTTTATATCATAATTTTTTATGCCTTTATTAAACTTTTTCCAGCAAAAAACTATAGCTTTTCTTCTTCCCCTATCCGTTACGAACTAAACACAGAAAAAATTATGTCTCTACCATTTATGGATCAAGAGATATGAAGCGTTGTTCGGGGCAAAGTTCTCCATTATAATCCAATGGGACTTATTGTGAGCAAAGTCTCTGCACTTCGGAGACTCGCCCGCTGCAGCTGTGTGAGTGAGTTTCCATGACGACTGAACTCTGAGGGCCAGAGGGAGACGTTCCATTGAGATAGAATGGCAACTTTCGACGCTCACTGCAGTTGTTGTGATCAATGTAGAAATCTGAAATTCGCACAGTCACTTCCTCTTAACATTTTAAAATTTTCATGTGACTTTCAGCCATGTGTCACTTTTCTGTACCATTTGGGATTTCACATGCTTTCCTATTGGGCCTTTGCTTCCAACAGGACCTGGCATGATGCCTAGACACGACCCACTTGGCCAATACAGCACCACCCACCTGTGGGAAATGGCACTACACACCATTTTGGTCAAATGTTGAGTTCTGGGCCCAGATGTGGTGAAGCTGAGTTGCTAAAGGAGGCCAATCTGACCAATGAACTTTGGTCACGTTTGGTGACATTAAGTATTGGCACCCCTATTTGAGGCACTTCCCAGTACAGGATTTGGACCAAACTGACAGAGTACAATCACCCGGTGATACTGAACACAACCATTTTAGCGGCTAACTGTTAGCATGTTGCTAACCGGAAGTAGCTCTAGAAAGGTCTCACCATCTTCTACTTCACAGAGTCTGTTCTTACTTTAGAGAGAAAGCTCAACAAGAAATTTGGGCTACGTGGCATAAAGCATCTCCAAGCTATGAGGTGTCAATTATCCAATGCTTTTCAATGGGGACCAAACCCCTTATGGTCCCAATAATGCATGCCCATATATGGCGCTACTGTATAGCTCAGATGGAAACTGCAGGCTTTGCATGCAAGAGGTCATGGGATCGAAACCCGGCGTGGGAGACTAAGGTTTTGTGTTATAATCCCCACAGTGTTTATATTAAAACGTGTGCTGATCCCATGAAGTATTTTTTTGTACCACCCGCCATTTTGAGTTACCATAGCAACGTAATAAACAACGTTTTTTCTCCCTATTTGAGGCTCATCCCAGTACAGGATTTGGATCAAACTAACAGAGTACACTCACCCAGTGATACCAAACACAACCATGTTAGCGGCTAACGGTTGGCATGTTGCTAACCGGAAGTACCTCTAGGAAGCCTGTACAAACTTCTGCTTGACAGATTTTGTGAATTTTAGGATTTTCTCCCTTTTTAGGCACTTCTCAGTACAGGATTTCAACCAAACTAACAGAGTAACATCACCCGGTGATACTGAACACAACCATGCTAGCGGTTAACCATTAGCATGTTGCTAACCAGAAATAGCTTTAGGAAGGTCCTATCAACTTCTGCTTAGCCAGGGTTCTTCTGCCTTTACAGACAAAGAGAGGGCTGCAGCTGTCAGTGAGTCTCCATGACAACGCTGCTAGCAAGAGGCTCCTAGGAGGTCCATTGACTTAACATGGCACCTTTCGACAGCCGCCACGGGGGCTGTGAAGGCCGTAGGAAGCTGAAATTCGCAGTGTTGCTTCCTGTTGCTATTTCTGACGGTACGGTACGCACCAAGTGGCAGGCGCCTTGCTAAATTTCTTCAGAAATTTTCTAGTTATTAATATTCTTAATTATTTGTGCGTTAATGTGGCCCGAACCGTAGCGTGCACCCCCACAATATAGGTATCAAAACATGCGGTTCGGTCGGCAATAGTGTGCTACTACTTTGATTGGGATTTCGAGTTACCATGGCAACATAATTAGCGAAAAACCACCGCCAAAAAACCCATAGGAATGAATGGAGTCGGGTAGAAGGAAAGCTTAAAAAAAGCCTCCAAATGACCATTTTCAACGCTGTACTGTGTCATCATGCTTTCACCTACGAACACCGTTTAACTTCCAGTTTGTAGATATATCTGTGAACTACTCAGAAGTGAAAACGGCATGTGGATATTTTTTATCGTCTCTTCACAGTTACTTCTCAAAGCTCATGTCCAAAAATCAGCGAAATCATCGTTTACAATGAAAGTCAATGACGGAATTCTCCAACCGCTAGAGTGGGCCACTCTAGCTTTTTTTAAAGATTTCAAAACTCCGAACAACTTGACCTTACTCACTCAATTTTCACTCTACGTAGACAAATTATACATCAAAACGTAGGTATTTTTGTCTGGATTCGGGAAATGTAACCCTCATTGGTGTGGCATTTATAGATTTTTCGCAAATCACCTCAGACCGACACAAACCCGAAACCTCCGCCATTCATTTCCTATGGAGCGGTTTTGAAAAATGACGTCTGAAAATCCAAAACATCACATGTTTTCGCATCGTCACTACTCCTAAACCGTTTTATGTACAGGCATGAGACTTTCACACATGAATGTCCTAACCCTTCTGGCACTCAAGAAAAATGAATTTTGTGGATAACTGTTACGGTTTTTCCGCAGGAACAATTTGTTCGGGAGTAGCGAATGTGCAAAATCCTGAAATCGCTTTGGAGCTGCATTTTCCCACATCATCCACTTTTTTACATCGTCGCTGTGCCTACACCGATTTTTGTAAAAATATGAAAATGAGCTACATGGTCATCAAAAGCCTGCTGATACTCACAGTGAAAGAATTATTTTGATATCTCTTATACTTTTTTAGCCAGAGCGATTTGTTCGGGACCATTTTCAGAGGATTTCTGAAATTTCATAAAAATGTCCTTTAGATCATAATTTTTTACGCCTTTATTAAACTTTTTTCAGCAAAAACCGATAGCAAGTCTTCTTCCCCTATCCGTTACGAAATAAACACAGAAAAAATAACGTCTCTACCATTTACGGTTCCAGAGAAATCGTGCGTTGTTCGAGGCAAAGTTCTCCATTATAATCCAATAGGCAGACTTAGACACAAAGTGTCTGCACTTCTTTAGACTGGCCCGCTGCAGGTGTGTCAGTGAGTTTCCATGACGACGGAACTCTGAGGGCCAGTGGGAGACGTTCCATTGAGATAGAATGGCAACTTTCGACGCCAGCTGCAGCGGCTGTGATTAATGTAGAAATCTGAAATTCGCACAGTCACTTCCTCTTAACATTTTAAAATTTTCATGTGACTTTCAGCCATGTGTCAGTTTACTGTCCCATTTTGGATTTTACATGCTTTCCTATTGGGCCTTTGCTTCCAACAGGACCTGGCATGATGCCCAGACACGACCCAATTGGCCAATACAGCACCACCCACCTGTGGGAAATGGCACTACACGTCATTTTTGTCAAATGTTGAGTTCTGGGCCCAGATGTGGTGAAGCTGAGTTGCTAAAGGAGGCCAATCTGACCCATGAACTTTGGTCACGTTTGGTGACATTAAGTATTGGCACCCCTATTTGAGGCACTTCCCAGTACAGGATTTGGACCAAACTGACAGAGTACAATCACCCGTTGGTACTGAACACAACCTTGCTAGCAGCTAACGTTTAGAATGTTGCTAACCGGAAGTAGCTCTAGGAAGGTCTCACCAACTTCTGCTTCACACAGTCTGTTCTTCCTTTAGAGAGAAAGCTCCACAAGAAATTTGGGCTACGTCGCATAAAGCATCTCCAAGCTATGAGGTGTCAAACATCCAATGCTTTTCAATGGGGGACCAAACCCCTTATGGTCCCAATATCCCAATAATGCATGCCCATACATGGCGCTACAGTTTAGCTCAGATGGAAAGTGCAGGCTTTGCATGCAAGAGGTTGTGGGATCGAAACCCGGCGTGGGAGACTAAGAGTTTTGTATTATAATCCCCACAGTGTGTATATTAAAACATGTGTGCTGATCCCATGAAGTATCTTTTTGTACCTCCCGCCATTTTGAGTTACCATGGCAACGTAATAAATTATGTATTTTCTCCCTATTTGAGGCTCATCCCAGTACAGGATTTGGACCAAACTAACAGAGTACACTCACCCAGTGATACCATACACAACCATGTTAGTGGCTAACGGTTAGCATGTTGCTAACCGGAAGTAGCTCTAAGAAGCTTGTACAAACTCCTGCTTGACAGATTTGGTGAATTTTAGGATTTTCTCCCTTTTTAGGCACTTCTCAGTACAGGATTTCAACCAAACTAACAGAGTAACATCACCCGCTGATACTGAACACAACCATGCTAGCGGCTAACCGTTAGCATGTTGCTAACCAGAAGTAGCTTTGGGAAGGTCCTATCAACTTCTGCTTAGCCAGGGTTCTTCTGCCTTCACAGACAGAGAGAGGGCTGCAGCTGTCAGTGAGTCTCCATGACAACGCTGCTAGCAAGAGGCTCCTAGGAGGTCCATTGACTTAACATGGCACCTTTCGACGGCCGCTGCGAGGGCTGTGAAGGCCATAGGAAGCTGAAATTCGCAGTTTTGCTTCCTGTTGCTATTTCTGACGGTACGGTCCGCACCAAGTGGCAGGCGCCTTGCTAAATTTCTTCAGAAAGTTTCTAGTTATTATTATTATTTTATTATTTTATATATCTGCCTCGTTATATTTGCATAATGCATGAATAAAAATAAAATCAGCAGCGCAAGAGTCTGCTCCGATCATCCGGCCCTTACCACAGGCTACTGCAGCCCATTGGTTATCATCCCTGACAGTCTAAAGGGCTAGGCCAATCATAAAGTAGAAAAACACCTTCACGCTCCATGTGGAACTTTGTGCAGCGGTGTTCACAGTAGTAATGGATAAGAAACTGCAGGAAAAAAACTGCACAAAAAAAAGAAACAAGTTCTTCAAACGGACGCTGCGAAATGTGTCAAACTGACTGACATGTTCCCAACAGCAGGCCCTTCATCTGCTCCGGGGTCTGATGTAAAATATGGTGGTGGTGGTGGTTGTAGTCAGTGACGTGCGGTAGGGTTCATAGCTGGTGAGGCACTGACGTCATCAGAGTCAGATTTACAAATGTATACACTCTACAGAGCAGACTCGTTGCAAAGTGCTGAAGGAGACTGATTGAGCCAAATAAATTCACCAAGATACATGGAAAAATATTGATTCTTTGATGAAAAAAAATTGTCATTTGATTGGTAAGAGTTTGAGTTATGATGGATTTCTGCATTTGTAACACATTCTAAAACTATAACCCACATTACGCACATTTTATCACAAAAACAAAACATGAATAAGTATCGCTGTCTTACCTCTACTGATAATTTAAGTCTCTGCGGCGCTCTTTCTGAACAAAAATATCATCATTTTCCAGTAAAAGTTCTCTTTATCTTCTTCAGTTTTAAAAGTCTCTCAGTCTCAATGGAGCTCACTGCCAGGGAGGAAAGCCTTCCCTGATCAGTCCTGTTCCAGATGTATGTTTAGAGTATTTTTAGTGATTTACTTGTTTAGCAAAACTCGCTAATAAAACATCAATAACTTGTTTTGACTCTACTATTTGGGGATCACGAGCGGTGCCCCTTGAGCGCCCCCTGCCTAGCGGCCAAGGAACTGCCAGCCTCACCTACAACCAGTTCTTTGCTGTGTATGATCGGCCAGCAGCACAAAAACATGTTATTTGCACACAGTTTGATGACCAAAACACAATTCGTAATCCACATATATTAAATTGTGGAAAATCAGTTCATAACTGTTTGAACAATTGAATTTATGATCTAGAGACAGGAAAACGCATTCACAGAATGGAAGTCAGCGCAGTTAACATAGCCAAGCTCGCTGGGCCTCACCGGCTTCGCTATGAAGCGCCACCAAGGATTTACATGAAAAATAGCGAAAAGGCTGCGATTTTAAAGAAAATATGATAAAAAATTAGGAAATTAGATAAATAAAATACTTATTACATATGACTGAGTAAATCAAAATTTATATTATGTTATTATATATTTTCTTTCTTTCCATGATGACAAGTAAGGCCTTTCTCTGGTTCATTTTGTCATTGGCATCCTTTTTTACACAGTGAGTGCACAGTAGTCCAATGTTACCCTACAGTATCTGGAAGACTGAATAGATCTGATGAGCAACTTACAATAACTTCTTATGATGATGTAACGTGATAATGTGTGATTGACCGTGACGCCTCTCTTTCTCTCTCTCTCTCTGATCTAAGAACTGTTACTGTAAAATGTAAACTCCACCACAGCACAGCGTTAATAAATTAAGATTTTGGAAGTATTTTAAGTGTCCACTCTCACTAATTTCCATTAACCTGGCCTCAAGGTATTGCACAGTTGGTATACACATTCAGTACACAAAAAAATGTGGTGTGCCAGTCTAATCCAAAATGCCAGGGCCGATTTTTTTTTGTCCCAGTCCACCCCTGACTACGTTTAATGTTCTCACATCGGTAGCAACTTGTGCCAATTAAATTCAATAGGAGAGTTACTAGCTGTGTTTCATGCTCTTGTATTTTTAACAACATAGAATCAGTGGCACTTCAGTGGACTGCTGCCTCACACTTTAATTCAGGTGCGCACTTTTAAGGGTCATTTTAAAGAACTTGTAACATCAGGGGCTTCATCTCAGACCTGTCAGTACCCATGTTCCCTTCATAGAAGCCCTTTACAGTATTTAGTTATGCATTTTCCCCACTGCACGCAGCGCACCGAGGGTAAAATCCGCCCACCGCACTGACGAGAGCAATAGAAATTTGTCTGGTCAGCACGGCGACTGAGAAACCTGTCGCTGTGAAAGGTGATGAGAATGTTATTGTCACGATTTGTTTACCGAAGAACTCAGGAAGCGCACACGGGACTAAAGTTTAAGAGTTTTTATTTAAAGGAAGTGTGCTGGATGGCGGATGATAAAGACCGGAGGTTCAGGGCTGCAGAAGGTCAGGGATGTAGGTGATGGCAGGAGCTGACGGCCCAGAGAGAGAGTCCACACTTACTAAGTGCTGCTCGGCTAGCAGGCCTCATAGCAACACCAGGACTCTGAGCAGAACTTCTTCTGGGCGGCTAGTCAGGTTAGCAGTTATCAGGAGACACCTGGACAAAGAGCAGAGCTTCTCCAGGAACGAACAGCAGAATACAAAGACTTACAGAGGGACTGGCATGGAGTGGTGGATAGCAGAAGACGGCCCAGTGCTGAACTGAAGGCAGAGGGAGGTCTAAATAGAGCACTTCACAGGTGGAACAAGGGTCTGGCTAATTGACTGGTAAATTGTTAACAGGTGTGACTGACTACTGAGGAGGTGAAGTGAAGATGACAAAAATAACTGATGACAATGAAAACTAACAAATAAAGTCAAACCAAACCCACATGAGATGAAAAAATGAAAATGACAGAACAATAAAGTCAAACCAGAACTCAACCATGACAGTTATAAACTGTAACAGTCTAGAAGTGCATTGAGCTGAAAAGAGGGAGACATCAGCAGCTGGATCATGCGTAAAGACGCAACGTGAACCTCTGTGTGCTTCAGTGTTGCTGCTGAGGGGAAATTGTTGACCATAACCCCCCCCCCCCCCCTGCCCCCAAAATTGCCATAATCTCACTCTTTTGATCAAAGTTGAGAGGTCTGATTATTACACACCATGCCATATCACATGACACTACTATTTTTGGGAATAATTTCACACAGAGAATACATTCAAACAATATTTTATTATACACATATGTGTATACACAATTTATGTAGACAAATTATTTCGTCCTACACCTTTTGTAAAGTCATTCCCAAGAGCCATAATAGACAAAAAAATCAATGCATCACACGTGTTAAGATACAGCTGGCTGTGATTATACACCTGGCCAGTAGGTGGTTCCGTGTGCACATGAAGCTCCAAGAAATGAACCCTTTCTCGAACCAGTTGGCTCAAGTGGTTCAATGCCTCATGAGGCTTCATCTCACCATCACTATTAGTAGCTCCTTCTGAGGTTCAGATGGGAGACAGGTTAGATCCAGCAGCAGGCATAGACTAACAAGGTAAAACTGAGGCAGGAAACAAACGGCTAGCAGGAGCAAACCAGGCAAACAGGCGAGGAGTGAGTGTAGTCTGATGACGGACCGGCAGGGAAGTGAAGACAGAGAGAGGCTTATTAAGGGAGGCTGGCAGGTGGAGTGAGTCTGGTTAATTAATGACCTACAGGTGTGACTGACTGCAGAGGGAGTGAAGGGTAAGCTGAGTGAGAGGAAGAAGAACTGAAACCTGACAGTAAATAAATACTTGTTTTAATGCCGAGATACTTTTTTTGGCTCTAAAACAAAGTATTACGTTTTAGTTGTTGTTCATTACTACTTGTTAATTTTTTTGCTCTCTCTCACACATCTAATCCATGAGCATTTTGTATACACCAACAACAATACTTTTTTTTAGATTTTTGCTCTATGTTTATAGCCACATGCATACACAGTTTTCTTTTAAAAGCCTGGAAAAGGTTTAAAATTTCCAGGTCATTCGTGTCTTACACATCGCCTGCAACTGGGACAAGAGCCTAATACCATTGAAAGAGAACCGTTTTGCACAGCTTCTTGCATGTGCTGACACTTTAATTCCAGGATACTTCATTTGGTAATGTGATTCAGCCTGAGTTTATCAAATGCAGACAACGAATTATTAAACATTGAAGTATGGTTTATGGGTTAGGTTTCTGCAGTGTTATCAAAGCGTAAAAATTCATCTTCAGAACCAATCTTTGCTCAAAATGTTGATCTGCACCGCATAATCTTCTTTCAGCAATTATCACCGGTTATTGCAACTGTAAGCTGCATAAAATACAGTCAAAATTGCTCCCTCTGCATTTATTCCTGTCGGCTCCTATATCAGCCTAGAGTATCAAAGCCCTAGCCAATACGGCACTGACGCAGGACTCACTCTGGAATGTAATCAGCTGCCTAGTGTATTTTTTCTATGGTCAGGAGTATGTGAACACAGAGAGGTGGAGGGATATTTCAGCCAGTTATATTCATGGAATCTGTAGTGTGTCAGTTGTTACGGCCAGTGGCCTTTTCTGTTTTTGTTGTTTTCAGTGGATCATCAGATTGACTCCACCTGGAAGTGGGTGCTGCCCTCCTGCTTGTCCTGTGCCACATCCTGAGGCCTACCGTGATTGGGTCATCAATTGCCGGCTCCACCAATCACTGTTGAGGCCTCCCTTTAAGAACCAAGGACATCCTGGGAGAAAGCGCGGCTGTTTCTTTGTTTAGACAGCTTGCCACAGTTTGACTGCTGTAAACTTGTTCTGATAGCTCTGACAACCTTTGTTAGCTTTGATAGCTCTGATAGCCCTTGTTAGTTTTGATAGCTCTGACAACCTTTGTTAGCTTTGATAGCTTGTGTCAATCACCTTGTCCCTGTGAGGGATCTTTGATTCTCTGTTAGAGAATTGTAGTTAATTTTGTGTACCCTGTTCTAAAAGTCTATTTTTGTTTGGTTAAGTTCTTTGGTTTACAACCGATTGTTTCGTCTAGTGCCCATTTGTTGTAAGTCCCTACGTTTTGACTATTGTTCATTTTTACCCTCCCTTTGTTCTGTTTTTGTTGAACCAAACAATAAACCCTCTAAATTGTTAAACCTTACCACCTAGGTTTCACAATTTTGGTATAATGGTGGTGCAAGAGAGTGTGGCCCAATATCGAGCTGTTATTGACGTCAGCTGGTGGAGAAGAGTTGAGCAGGTGTGAACGCCTCTTTAATGGCTGTTCTATAAACGGTTTAAAAAAGACTACTTTAACAAAGATTACTGCATTAGGTGTTTGTGAAGTTTGCCCAGAATGGAATCCCACATGGCTCCGCCCATTTGCGTGTTCTGGGAGAATTCAGATTCTGATTTTCATGCACATTCGATATGAAAAATGCCATATTATGCTCATTTTTGCTAAAATATTTAAAACATTGATGCATATCTACAGTGCATATAACATACACTATCAAATATACAGTTATTTCACAAACCAATGTGTGCCTTCATTTGACCTTTAAATTCTTTCAAGACCTCTTTAACTAAACCTTACTAGACTCAGAAGTTGCTACGGTCTTCTTTCCAAAGGTCTCAGACAGCTCTGTATCACACCATAATGTTCAGTCTCTTTAGCAGTAAGTAGTGTTAAGAAAATATCTTAGTCAAGCATAGTGGTGTCTGTCTCTCCCTGCTCCAGCGTAAGATAAACATGGAGTTTTATTGCCTCCGGGGGGTGGGGGGTCAGTCATCCTCCCCCTGAGCTTGCAGGAGGAGTTTTAAAGTTGATCAAAAGGAATGTCTTGGTAAAACTTACTTCACACAGACTTCTCAAAGCCGCGGTGAAATCATCTTGATTGGTAATGTAAACTTTGTCTCCATATTTAATTTATATGAATTAAATATGCATATTAAACTGTTCTACCTCTTGATTAATGTTTTCTCACTTGCGGCCAAATCTGGAACCGGGGTAAGATGGGTTTTCAATAGACATGTAACAGCAGGCCAGTAAACCCAGTCTTTAACAGTGGCAAACAAAAAGAAATGTGTGGTTTAAATGGCTTAGACCTCCTTTAAAATGGTGAGTCATGATGTTTTCATCACATGCACCAGATGCGATATGCCTGCACGTGATTTTAGTCACTTTAAGTTGGCTCTAAGTATGAAGTAAAAAAATAAATTCTCTCTAGAAGTGGTGTTATTCTACAGAACATTAAAAAAGGTATTTTCTCAATTTGTTTGCGTGATGATAGCATGAATGAGACATGTTAATAAAAAGCTCTATCACCACCTGACTATAAGTCAATACACACACACACACACATTATATATATATATATATATATATATATATATATATATATATATATATATATATATATATATATATATATATATACACTCACCAGCCACTTTATTAGGTACCCCATGCTAGTAACGGGTTGGACCCCCTTTTGCCTTCAGAACTGCCTCAATTCTTCGTGGCATAGATTCAACAAGGTGCTGGAAGCATTCCTCAGGGAGTTTGGTCCATATTGACATGATGGCATCACACAGTTGCCGCAGATTTGTCGGCTGCACATCCATGATGCGAATCTCCCGTTCCACCACATCCCAAAGATGCTCTATTGGATTGAGATCTGGTGACTTTGGAGGCCATTTGAGTACAGCGAACTCATTGTCATGTTCAAGAAACCAGTCTGAGATGATTCCAGCTTTATGACATGGTGCATTATCCTGCTGAAAGTAGCCATCAGAAGTTGGGTACATTGTGGTCATAAAGGGATGGACATGGTCAGCAACAATACTCAGGTAGGCTGTGGCGTTGCAACGATGCTCAATTGGTACCAAGGGGCCCAAAGAGTGCCAAGAAAATATTCCCCACACCATGACACCACCACCACCAGCCTGAACCGTTGATACAAGGCAGGATGGATCCATGCTTTCATGTTGTAGACGCCAAATTCTGACCCTACCATCCGACTGTCGCAGCAGAAATCGAGACTCATCAGACCAGGCAACGTTTTTCCAATCTTCTATTGTCCAATTTCGACGAGCTTGTGCAAATTGTAGCCTCAGTTTCCTGTTCTTAGCTGAAAGGAGTGGCACCCGATGTGGTCTTCTGCTGCTGTAGCCCATCTGCCTCAAAGTTCGACGTACTGTGCATTCAGAGATGCTCTTCTGCCCACCTTGGTTGTAACGGGTGGTTATTTGAGTCACTGTTGCCCTTCTATCAGCTCGAACCAGTCTGGCCATTCTCCTCTGACCTCTGGCATCAACAAGGCATTTCCGCCCACAGAACTGCCGCTCACTGGATGTTTTTTCTTTTTCGGACCATTCTCTGTAAACCCTAGAGATGGTTGTGTGTGAAAATCCCAGTAGATTAGCAGTTTCTGAAATACTCAGACCAGCCCTTCTGGCACCAACAATCATGCCACGTTCAAAGTCACTCAAATCACTTTTCTTCCCCATACTGATGCTCGGTTTGAACTGCAGGAGATTCTCTTGACCATGTCTACATGCCTAAATGCACTGAGTTGCCGCCATGTGATTGGCTGCTTAGAAATTAAGTGTTAACGAGCAGTTGGACAGGTGTACCTAATAAAGTGGCCGATGAGTGTACATATATATATATATATATATATATATATATATATATATATTAGGGCTGGGCAAGTTAACGCGTTAATTTCGCGTTAATTCATTACACTATTAACGGCGATATTTATTTTATCGCGCATTAACGCATGTTGCTCACATGCTTTCAGTCAGTGTCAGTCAGCAGGCGCGCTGACTGCAGCGCGCTGTCACAGCAGCACTCTCCCGCTTCCCCTCCCCTCTCGTACATGGCTCAGCGGCGCCAGCCAATCAGCACGCAGGCTCAGCCTGGCCCGCCCGCTCAGCTCTCACACAAACTTCAGCGCCATCTGACAAACTTAACAAAGAAACAGCTGAGAGAGACCGCAGCGAAAAAACATGAACAGAGGAAGTAGCACCGTTTGGCTTTATTTTAATACCGAAAATGAAATCAAGCTGTATGTTTTGTAAAAAGCCGGTTCATTTCAGTGGAAACACAACAAATTTATCTAAGCACGTGAAAAAACATGAAAACGTCGAGCCCCAGAAACGGAGAGAGGAGACGAAACTTCTGTCATTGCCCCCGACAGACGTCACTGACTGAGGCGTTTCAGTCCTCCAGGGAACATCCAGGTAGATCAGTGGATGGATGGATGGATGGATGGATGGATGGATGTTACTGGAGCCCACACATAACATGTAATTAAGACCTTGAAAGAACCCAGTACATATATTAAAAAGTGTTATTTAAGATAAGATAACATTAGCTAATCCTTTTTTTATCCCACGACGGGGAAATTTAAGATTAAAGCAACAGGCAGGTGCACACAACACAGACAAAATTACATAAGGATTGAAATATATAAGAGGTGGATTAGTGAAAAAACACTGAACATAACATTATTATTATTATTATTATTATTATTTAATTGTAATAATAAAATAAAAACCACAAAACCCAAAAGGTCAACAGTTTCATGATACATCAAGCTTAGGGACTGGCTAATATACAGCAGGTCAAAAAAGGCCATATTTTGGCTGCAGTGCTGCTGTTCTCTTATGAAGAAAAGATCAACCAGTGCACTAAATGCAATAGATGGGTTGAAAATATCCAGTATAAAATAAGTGCTACAAATGTTACAACACTTTTGTTCATATGGCAGCAGAACATTAAAATAAAAGTGCTCTTTACACTACTTTTGAATTCATTCTTGGAGTTTGTAAATACAATGCGATTAATCGCGATTAATCGCGATTAATCAGGGCGATTAATCGCGATTAAATATTTTAATCGATGCCCAGCCCTAATATATATATATATATATAATCAGTGGCGGCTGGCCCATAGGGGGCGCTCGGGCGCTGCCCTCCCTAGATGTGGAGGGGAGAAGTCAAAATATATAGAGATTTTAAAACTATTATTAATGTCAGTTTTTACTTAATAGTACGTGGCTACATGTAATAAGAATTATTAAAACGCTTCTACTGATTTACTCTATCATTTAACAGTGCATTTCCACCAACAGAACGTATCATTTCTCTTCTTCTACACTTTTGGGGCTGTGACTATGTGTGACTGAAGTAGCCCTGCAAGTGTAGCGAAATAACCAATCGTATACTGTTGCTAGGGAAGATTTATAAATATTTGGCCAATCAGCATCGCCAAAATGAATGGCTTTGGGGCTCCTGGAGTAGTAGCCCTAGCTGCACAGTGATAGGTGCACTTCACGCGTGACGTCACGAGCTACATCCGCGCTACATCCGGGTAACGGTGGTCGGCAAACACAGTACTGTTTTCGCTTACCAGCGTGACAAAACGGGTGAATTAGAGCGTACTTTTAGTTTATTTTTGGAATCTAAACAATGCCTACGACTTGTTGTGCTCCCGGTTGCACACAGAAGCATTCCAAATCGTCGGATGTACGTTTGTTTCGTTTACCGAAGGACAAAGAAATAAGAAAGAAATGAATCATTTCAATGAAAAGGATGAAGGATGCCAATGGACTGTGGGAGCCATCATACTAAGACAGAATTTGCAGTCTACACTTCATCTCCGGTAAATACAACTTAATTTTGCACTAGTCATTGTTCTACTTAAATCATTATATAAATAAAAAATTAGGATACATATTAAAGTCAAGACGTAAACGTTTGTTTTGTAATAATATACGTACATGTACAATGTATGCAAACCCTCTGGCATGAGTCTGTGAAAAGGATTAATAAGACAAAAACACCAAAATAATCCTTTGTAAACAATGTTTTTTTTATTAATTAAATGCTTATTGTGGAATCGTAGTAATTTTCCGACTTTTAATTTAAATGCATGTACTGGGTTAGGCAGGGAAATCTATTGGCCAGCCCCACCAAGATTTTTTTTCACCAGCCGCCACTGATATATATATATATATATATATATATATATATATATATATATATATATATATATATATATCTCACTGTGATTGTAAATGAGACATCATATGCCCATTTCTATTTCTTTTTGTATTTTTATTCTTATTTTTTCTTTTCTTTGATCCACTGTATATATGAAGATTCACTGTATATAACTGATGCACCTTTCCTACTTTTGCACCTTCTCTTATGAGCCGATGTGGCAAGTGAATTTCTCCAACGTGAGATCAATAAAGCCTATCTTATCCTATCTTATCTTATGACTGGAAATTATTTCCATCCCCCTAAATTTTACATTACCTCCTACCTAAGAATCAACAACTGAACAACTTAAACCGGAGCAGTAACTTACCTACAGGGGGGGATTATCCTTACACACATTCCAGCTTTCATTTACAATAGCAATGATAACAGACCACATCAGTTTCAGAACAAATAATTTAATAAATTATATATGTTATATTCAAAGGTTAGGAAGGATTTATACAACAGTTACAAAATAGGTCTCTGCACAATCACTCACATACATAGGACATGCAAAGGGGCATAGCGATGGAGTCTGGTTGGCAATAAGGTTGGAACTTGGAAAAAAAACTTGGAAAAACATTGCTAAGGTCAGAACCGGTGGAATTAAATGGGAAGAAGCCTTTTTCAGCTGCTCATACCCTATAACACTTCATTGGTTCTGCTGTGCCCCAACTCTCTCCTGACACTAAAATGGTCCACATGGAGTGGGGTGGAAGGGATAAACACAGGAGATTTGGTAACCCATCCCCAGTCCCAAGCCTAACCCCTCCACCACCCCCCGCTTACTGACACATACATGGGACATTTGGCAGGCTTGTCAAGGATACAAAGGGTTGTCAAAGCTCCATGCACCAATCCAGAATGAGGAGGTTTGAAATTTGTCTGCAGGCCCACAGGAGGATTTGTCGGCGCCTTGTAAGATTTTTCTCTTGTGCTCCTGTTTTAATTTTATTTCACTGATCATTGCATGGTCTAAGCTTGAAGTGAAGTTGCTAGGACTCATAGAAGATTGGCACATATTTCTGATTCAATAACCTATGGAAAATAGATTTTACTTTTCTCTGACATAGGATCAGTGCTTCTGTATTCTTTTTCTGACCCTGCTCTGTCTTCTCAAACCCCCAGTCGGTCTTGACAGATGGTCATTCACACTGAGCATAATTCGGGCTCTGCGGGAGGTTTCTTCCTGTTAAACGAAAATTGTCCTTTTCGCTCTCTCTACATGTATGTCCAGTGTGAGGGATTGCTACAAAGTCAACACAATGCAAGTGACTGTCTATTGTGGCTCCATGCTTATCTTTTAAACCAATCTGTATGGATAATTTGATTTGTAAAGTGCATTGATGACATTTGCTGTGAATTGCTGCTTTATAAATAAACTGAACTGAATTGAAATGAAATGGCGTCATTCTTTGAAGGTTTTAATGATATGATCCTGTGCCAGTTATGTATGTTTTAATTATTTAACTCTTTTTATGGTACTTTTGCTTTACTGTGGAGAGAGAAAGTTCATCCAAAACTCTTCAAAAATGGCAGAAAAAAATGATTTAAAGCACTAATTCCCGAAGTTGGAATTAGTGAATGAATTCGGGTCATAGATCATTAAGTATGGAATCTTCAGACTCTTTACAGGAATTAAACTAAATACAAATGATAAAGGCGAAGCATATTTAGGTTGATGATTTTAACGATATAAAAACAGCACTTAGAAATAGACAAAACCAAACACATTGGTTGTTGATGCTGTTTGCATTATCATTATACCACCCATGGTTAATTGACTTAGTAGAAATGTTTGTAAATTGAACCAATAATTTGAGTCATGAGTCCATTCTGGCACTATCATGTGGATCAGAAACTAAAGGTTTAAGAACCTCTGATTTAAAGCATGACCTGATCCTTTATGGATTACCCTTTGCTAGCAATCCCATAAATCAGGCGTATCCTAGAATAGAATTCAATTTTATTGTCATTGCACTGTCACAAGTACAAAGCAACGAAATGTGGTGTCTGCTTTTAACCCATCCCCTAGGGGAGCAGTGGGCTGCCACTGTGCGGTGCCCGGGGAGCGTTCTGGGGTTAAGGGTCTTGCTCAGGGAACCAGAGTGCGGGCACTGGGGTTCCCTGTATTTGCATCCTTCTCTGAGTGCAAGTGCACTGCTCTAACCACTAGGCCAGCACTCCCCTACATAACCAGGTGAGCACCTGTAAAATGTTCACATTAACAGGCCAATCCAAGGTTGACCCTACAGTCACTGAGCAGCGATTCACTCATTTTGGGAGGGGGGTGTTGGCACACTCCTCGTTACATGCAAAACTTCAGCATTGCTTACAGATTTTCTGCAGTTCTTTAAGTCTGGAAACTGGCTTGCTCACTCATTACATCTCAGTTAGCTGTTATCCTGTTGCTGTCAATTTATGGGTTATTATCAGCCCAATCATTGACCCATCTATAGTGTTTTGGCAGAGAAATGTTTGTGTCCAAAACTAAGCCCTGTCCAGGTACGCCTCAACCAAGTAAAGTTGGCCTGTGACCTTAGAAGAAGAGCAGTTCCACCATGTTATTGCCTAATGTGCTGGAACAGTACATTGATATTCACTGACAAACTTAGGTTAGTACATGTCCCATCTTCGTGAACAGACTGAAAGATCTAAATCCATTAATCTGCACTGTGGCGCCAAGTGTTGTCTTGATACATATGGTCCCTACTACCTTCTGATCATCAAGATGCTTCTCTGCAATTTTGGCTGAATCCTAACAGTCTAGATGGCCATGCCCCCAAAACAAGATCTTATATGGAGATCTCAATCAAGCAGGACTTCATTCCAATTCTAAATAATCTTGGTCCTTTAGACCAAGCTTTCAGCTGTGTCCTGATCTACCATTTTGCTACTGTCATCCTTTGAAAACTCTTTCCCCTATCCCCCGATAAGAAATAGGGCTGGAATGGAGGACTGATGTTTTTTCCTCCCATATTAAAACCAAAGTAGAAAAAAATGGAGCTTGTTAATTTATTTTTATGCAAACCTAAAATCTAATTATCTAAAGGTGATCTGCCTCCCCTGTAACATTTCCCAAATGGACGAGCAGTTAAAATCACAAACATTTCCCCCCGTTGTTGGTGTTGTATAAACTGACCTGAATTCCCCACATCAACAAACTCCTGCTTTAAAGAATTGTTACACTCCACTGATGGCCAGTTCATTATTGCATTCGATCGGCAGCTGTGGTTTATCTAATTACCTTCGTCATTCCTATGGGAGGAGGATGTATAGATGTTGTTTTTCACACACAATTAGCCTTATGGTATAATTTTTGATAAATAATTGAAGACCTAATTGGGTTCCTATGTTAAATGTACATAACTTTAACATCTGATAAGAGTCTGGATTATGTTGCCATAAATTCGGATCTGTACGGTATAAAGAGGGTGCACCACCCTGGTTTAACAGACAAACAAATCTTAGTGAGTAAACTTTAGGTTCTTGCTTCTGCTTTAGTAGAATTATAAAATGGCTTATATGACAACAGTGTGGCGACGCAACACTCTTGTCTTGGCTTGAGAATCTCGAGCTGATCTTCTTAAGACCACAGAGTCAGATCTCTGGGAACTTTTATCTATCCATCCAGAAGGAGAAGGGAAGATAGGAAGGGGATCTATATTTTTAGCTGAGCCCGCATCTACAACCAAGCCCTGATGTATATATCCACACGGGACTGCAAGTACTTCTCCACCTCTGTCTGCCCTCTGACCCCTAACTATATCCTCACACCGGCCAAGCTCCAGATTAATGGAGTTTGCCCTTATCCTACTACCTCTGTTTTTTCTGCAGCGGAGTGAAACAACCTGGGTTTGGTCCAGCTGTTGGGTGCCATAGCAACTGGATATTTGCATGGTGGGAAGCCGACTGGGAGCAATCCAGAAGGGAATGTTGGGGCGTTTTTTGGCTCCAAGCTCAACCTTCATGTCTGAGGGAGGGCTTATTGCTGCTGGGGGTTTGGGGTAAGTGGGATTGTTCTGCTGAGGATAACAGACACAACTGCTTCCTTTCCAGATCTCTCTGTTATCCCCCTTCCTCACAGGTTTTTCTATCTCCTCTTCTCCTCCTTTTCCCTCTGTAGAGGTCACTTCATGTTCCTCTCCCTGTCTCTTTTCTTTTTTTGAACAGGCATGTTCCTCTTGAGCTGGCTCCTGTGTTTGTCCTGCATTCCCCACTCTATAGCTTGTGTCCTTGACAACATCCCCGGATTCCTCCTCACTGCTGCTAACTTGTAGATGGGTGCTTAGGCATTTTTTACGTTTGCGGGTGACATCAGAGATGATAGACTTGGAAAGGAAGTTCCTGGAATTCAGGTCTTTCTTGGAGCTGGAAGACATCTGAAAACATGAAGCCCCAGCACATAAATCAGCCATTTAATTCTCACTTGCATAAGGTAAAGGAATTAAAATGAAAGTAGGACTCTTCTGCTTACCTTCGGTTTAACTGAATTGCTAGTGGTGGAATCTACCCAAAGAAAAGAAGACGTGTCTTAGAACCAGAATCAAATGATTTAAAGTTATATCTAAATATTCTCTACAATCCAAACAATGCTATCAACTTTCAGGAAAACTTTGCTTACTCTCTGATTACTGATCTTTTTAAATGAGTCACCTTAAGATTATAATGCAAAACAGGTCATGACAGATGGAAATGATGGCACAGAGACAGAAAAAACAAGACTCATGAAATTAAGACAAAGGTGCACCAAACACACACAAACGCTAAAGTTTGAAGACCTGGTCCTACCGAGGAAGGCAATCCAGGGTCTCAACTAGAGCAAAGGAAAAGAAAGTTTCAGGGGTGACAGAAAAAGTTGGAAATGCTGAATGTTTACTGACTGCAATGGGAGATCTGAGAAAAACTCTAAGAAGTAAAAGTCAGCTTGGTCACAGAATGTAACAGATCTTTGAATGTGGAGGAGAACTTTTTGATGTTGGAGCAGAAGTAAACAAGCATTAAGCATTTACTGTGTATCTGAGCAGACAAACATCAAACAGGTCCTGCTGAACTGTGCAGCCACATGAACCAGGAGATATTCACAGACCCAGGTAAGACTCCGCAGGTCCTGGATTATTCTACTTTATGGATTTAGGTAGCTTTAAGTTTAGCATTTACCAATTGAAAACTGCTAATTTAGAAGTTCAACAAAATTAGAATTTCCCACTTAATTTTTGATTTAAAAGCAAAGTTAGGCCAAGCTCTCTATGACACATGATGTATAAATGTGACTGGATTGGGAGAGATTTGGAAAGGCTCGAGTGAAAAGGAATAATGACACTGTTTTCCCTGCTCTTTCTAACACCCCAGAGACGCCCACTTTCCTCGATATGTCATCAGAACATTCCAATTATAATCCAAACCACTATACTCCCGACAGCTGTATCCCAGCTGTCGCCTCTCACTGCTTGGATTCACTAGACGATCCTGCCATTCTGCCACAATGCTGCCACAAGGCTATCACTTCTGCTCTGTCTTCCATGACCATGTCTTATTGAGACAAATTTTCCCCATATGTTGAGGTTTCATGGCTTCCACTATCAGTTTTCGCCTTATACTGGAGGAGGAAAACCTATCAGCACTTCATCGCCTTACAGTATGAGCAGCATGTAAGGAGGCAGGAGAGGGAAGTGCTATGCACCGATGAGCAAGCTGAACCTAACACTATGAACTGACCACACGGATGCTCTAAAACCTGAATTTGGTTCTATGACTATTGTAAAATTATATGACTAACCCTATGAACTAGTGTCTGCTTTTCCCTCTTCATCTTCCAAACTAGACTCTTCTTTGACATCACAACAGGTACACACATCAGTCAAAACAGATGTGGGAAAAAACCCTCCATTCGCCAACCCCGACCCATTACACTCTGAAACCTGTTTTCAAAGTGAGTCATCAGAAAAAAAACATTTGCTGTTGTCATGTAAATGGACAGTACAAATGCAACCAAACTGTTCTATGTTCACCATAAAAACATTGTTGTGTAAATGGGGCCAAAGTTTCACTGACTTCCACTTCCATGACAAAATGAGATCACATTTTTGAGATGCTGACAGACATTGCATTTATTTGGAAACAATAAATATACTACTAAACTGTATCCTTCATTGACACAAAGACATTTTGAATAATGTCATACACTGAAAAAAATGTTTCAGTATAAGCTTGCACTTTTTAATCACATTTTTATAAACATACTCATTAAAGCTAGGGTTGGCGATTTTTCCGGAAGTTTCCCCAAGTCTCTTTTTGAATAACTGCACACGCGCAATACCGGCTTACCTCGCTCTTCAGGTTGATCGCATCTTAAAAATCTCCCAAATCCACTTATTATTTCTTATTATTTTTTACTGAGGCCTTCCTCTTCTTCTCGTAAACATTAACATGGTTCACTTCATGTGACTCTCAGCCATGTTCAAAGTCTATGGTGAGAGCAGCAGAGCTACAATGAATGGCTAACCGCTAAGCTAACAGCTAACCTAGCCGCTAACCTAACCGGATACATAAACACTGCGCATGCGCAGCCAGCAAGCGGAGACTATGAAAGAACGAGCACGGACATTGCTGTTACGTGAGCGTTTGAAAATGATTGCAATATGGGACAACCAGTTGATATAGCGATACCCCTGGAACTTGAGGGACAGAAGAGAATGAAAGCTGGAACAAAACTCTATCAAATCCATGCCCTTTCGGACCAAGGGGCACGGATTGGTTAGAGTTTTTACAGGCCTGCAGCTTCCACAGAAAATAATTTTTTTAACCTCTTTGTTGTGAATACATAATGTATTTAACACTTTCAGGATGGAACGATAATTTTAACCAGTATTACAAAGTGTTTCTGAATAGGATTACCAACCATAGCTTTAAGTTTGAGATATTTCATTCCCCTGTAATGGGTGACTGGTGACCAGGGTCTGTCCAGAATGTACCCTGCTTCCTGTCCACAGAACTCTAAAGGGATTGATAGATGTTTTTAAATTAAAAATCTCCACTGTCTCTGTAAATCTATTAACTAGGTAAAAATCTATTAACTAGGTAAAAAACATCTAGGATTAGCTAGGCTTTCTGTTTCCAAACTGCTGCTTACAGTGATGGAAGACATTTGTACAGGTGCACTGTACACTAAGTTTAAAAAAAAGCTGTAAAGAAAGTCTTCACAGTTATCCTTCTGTGCTGTCTTGAGTCTGCACCATCCTCCTCACCTGATGCCTCCCCAGGCATGCCTGGCCTGCCAATGTTTGACAGCAGATGATCGATGTTAGGGACAGGTTGTATGTCCCCCTTATCCTCAGGGGCCTACAAACAAACACACACACACACATACACACACACACACACACACACACACACACACACACACACAAACACACACACACAGTTGGAGAAAATATATGAAAGGGTAGATAAATAACTCGTAGATTTTTTTCAGCAGAGGGATAAACTCACCTTCTCTTCCTGATCCAACTTACCATCACAGAAGAACCAGTCATGCTGAAGAATCAAAGTAGCTCAATGTTAATGTAGGTTAAAGTGCTGATGAAGGTTCTTAGGATGCAGGATGTAACTCTTACATGAAGGATTAGTGTCTCCACTATTTTATAACGGTCAGGCATGTGGGTGACCATGTCAGTCATATTGTCCTCTGAAGTCCTCACCAGAGTGGGACCAAACACCAACGCTAGGTTTCTTGGCTCCATCTGCAATAATGTCAAGGATTAAAGGCTTTGTTTGAGCAGAAAGATTCAGCTGGAGTTAGAAGAAGTAGAAGGTTACCTTGTTCTTCTCAGAGTGGTCTGCTACCCTTTTCAGGTGACCCACCAGGAACTTGAGGGTGTGGTAATAATAATCTGGGAGGTCACAGATCTGAAACAAGCCAAGGACTGAATGTAAGGAAAAACATCAGTTTTATCACAACAGAAAGGAATTTAGAAGGAAAAGAAATTCCACAAATCTGAAACACACCAGCTTTTTCATGGTCTTTAATCTGTCTTCTGCATCTTCTATTCGGTTGGCATCAATGAAGTCGTTATATTTGTCTGTGGACAAAAAAATACTGATTATATTTTAAAGGTCAAAATGAGCTTAATGAGCTGATATAATGCTGTAGATGTGTCTGTACAGAGAAAAGAACAAGGGGGAGGAGTCATGGTTAACCACTGGCTTGCTCTTCCCTGTGAATAAATGCCCAAACTCACCGTCTGTGAACAGAGGCTCTGGCAGCTTTCGAAGGAATGATTTAAGCAGACTGCTGATGACATTGAGATCTTGCCATCTCTGCGCAGAGATAGAAGGAAGCAGAATTTAAAAAATTATTTTATCTTCTTATCTTGGAAGACGGTAATCAAGCTTGAAAAGACAGTGTGTCCTTTCAGAATTCAGAGGAAATTATAGCTTTCCAAACCTCCTCAGCAGTGTTGATGTCCATGCCCTTGCTGAGGTGCTCCTGCAGACTTGACACCATAGCATTGTTCCCAGGCACACGATAGATCCCAGTGTACTCCAAACCTGTGTTTTCCACCACATTGCAGCACATCTCAACAATCAGGGGGACAAACTGTGAACAGGAAAAATACTTTATTTCACACACAGACAGGAAAACAACAATCCAAATGGTTGAAGGTCATAGAAGCATACAATACCATTATATCAATGCGGTGTTATGCTATATTACCGCCATGAAAAATTGATTTAGGTCAGACTGAATTCTGAACAGTGGAAGAGTTGACAAAGGAATCCCACTCCTGCTGCAAAGGATACACAGGCAGAAAGGACGGCCTCTCTCTCTCTCTCTCTCTCTCTCTCTCTCTCTCTCTCAGCAGGATGCCAGCTGTTGACACCCCCACAGATAAAAGGGTCAGAGTGCTTCTGACTACACTCTCTTCAGACTTCTTTAGACTCGAAGCTGCTCAGACCACCTCCTGCTCAGACCAGGAAAGAGCTGCTTCGGACCATGGGCCCTGCACGGGCCTGACCGATACACAAGCCAGCATCTGAAGGAAGGTGCCTGGACCAGCCATGCTTGACCCAGGGTCTGGTAAACTCGTCTGCCTGCTTCAATGGAGGACCTCCCAGGCATATGGGACAGAACTAAGTTTCACTCTGACTTCTGAGCAAACCAGCCGCAAAGTAAGGGATTTCGAAACAGCCTTGTTAAGTTTTGTCAGCTGTTGCACGAAAGTGGACGCGAGACGGTGGATGCCTTCTCTCACCAGTCAAGCTGAGCGATCAGGCTATTAAATGGACATCAGTCGAGGCCTCCAAGCTGTCCCGACCACATGGTGCTGCAGAGTTAAACGCTTGCCCGCTGCCAAGAACAACCAACAACTTTCCTGCTTTTACATGTGAGTCGGACCAAAGTGGACCGACTCACATGGACTCACAGGTTTGGGCAGAGAGCTGAGAGAGAAGTTAAAAGGGTTTATTGGGAAATGTTTTGTAAATCGCGGTGCCTTTAGAACAAAGGGCTAACGGAGGCAGCTCACGCTAGCCTTCCGTTCATGGTATTGCTAATATCATTTGAGTGTGTTTTATATGGTCATAACAAGGTTATCTCCACAAGGGTTTCATACATTGATGGGACATTAATGTTTACTTTATCCAGCCCACTCATTATGACTAAAAATAAAGCTAAAGCCTTTATTTGTTAGCGCCGAATGCCCGCTAGCCAAAATGCTATTAGCTCCTGCTAACATCCGGTTCCAGACATTTCAAAAGGAGCTTGTTTTAAAGCATAAAGCTTAAAGTACTTCTTTATTCTGAGATCATACAAGTTGCTATATATTAGACAGTTCACATATTATTATGACACGAGGAAAAAAAATAAGAAAATTCAATGACAAAGTGAATTTTTAAGGCTTTTTAGCACAAGGCTCATAACACATTTTGTGCCGGGTGTCACGTGACCGATGACGTAATTCGTTGATATTTGTTGATCTGTTGACATTGCAACAAGTTACTTCCTGGTTGCAAACTCGCTTTCTCAAACACAAATAGACGGCCTAAACATGGCTAAAAAGTGTGTGGCTTATGGTTGGTCAAATACCAACAAGGATAATGTCTCCTTACACACATTTCCGAACCCGAAAAGTCCCGGTGTTGTGCGAAATTCAGTTCCCCTGTGAAAATCTGTTCGCCTCTGTGTCGGGAGTGAGGCGAACAGAGAGGCAGGGTTTCACGGCGCTTCTGATCGGTTTCCCGGTAAAAGAACTCATATAATCATGTCAAGGTTGTAACATTCAGTTTAATCGGCAGCTGTTGTTTACAAAATTGTAAAATAAAAATAAATAAACGCGGTCTTTCAGGCATCTGTAATATCCATTCTCTCTTCTCCTCTCCTCCCCCCATAACTTTGGGAAATAAAGAGCAACTGTTTCCAAATTCTCAAATTTTTTTATGTGTGATAGCATGTGTCATATGTGTGATACTAGAAATTTCCTTAATCCAGTAATCTGTCATATTATACATTACAGCGGGATTTACCAGGAAGTCTCGTCTTTTCAGCAAGTCTTAATTTTTGTACCCTGCTATCAGCCAGTTTCCATCCTCTTATTTCAGCAATGGAAAATCATAAATACACACTAGTGTTGGAATACTGTGTTTGGTGGCTTACTTTTATTTCTCAGGCTTAAGTGACAAAAGTTAGAAAAATACCGATTATCTTGGCATTTAAAATAACACAAAACACAAACTGAATTTCGCACAACACCGGGGGTGAGAAAATCCTTGCTGAATGGAATCGCCAAGCAGCCGGTAGCCGCTAAACTTTTGTTTCAGGCGGAGTGTTTCTCCCACTCCAGCCTGAGCCCAAAGAAGCTCTGGGCGCTCAATCAGAGCCCACCACACCAGAGATCTCTGGATGTCTCCTTCTCTCCTCCTCACTCATCGCGCATGGGAGCGGAGAAATCTCGCTGTCATCACAGCAGCCTGCTGTGAAGCGACACGTTATCCACACTACCTCACACTAAAATGATGTCACTAAGACAGGGATTCCCAAAGGGGGAGCGCAAGGTGAAAAATGTAATGGCGGTCTGACAGTGTTTTTCCCCCACACCATAAAGACGTGTAAATAAACATTTCCTTTGTAAATTTTTTTATCAAAAACTAAATTTAATAAATAAATAAAATGTATTGGCACAAATATCTATTCATTTTAAGATGAAATATAGAGGAAGTTATCTTCTTCTATGCATTGTGCTGTACATGCGCACCTAGCTTGTGGCATCTCCTTCATTCGTTCTCACAAATATGTTCAATTGGCTGAAATGGGAGAAACTGTCCTGCAGGTGAGACATCTAAAGTCAAAGTTGGTGATGAAGGAGAGAAACCAAGAGAGAGAGAGAGGAATCTGAGGCAATAGAGGAGGGAATTGCAACGGATCTGGGAGAAGAAAACGAGCTGCAATCAGAAAATGTCTCTTTTGTTCTACTCACTTTACGTCGTTTACGTCAGTAGAGGAAAAATTGTATTCGGGCCGAAAGTTTGCCTATGATGTTGTGACTCTGAACCAGCTACATGCACTGATGCGCATGTCATGAACACACTGCTGCAGCCACTGGGAAAATTGGTAGTAGACCAATTTCTTGACTATGCTCACACTTACAGCTGTAATACTTTTCATTGTGATTCAGACAGGTGCAGTTCATTTTAAAGAGGCAGTTTTAGCGCGTATTCAGACCGGAACAGGGAAACAGGGAAACCTGAAACCGTCAACCGGTGGTGCGGCTGCGGGGAGCTGAGGTGTGTTGCTATGGGCGTGTTTACCTGCTGGATGTAACCGCTGTGAAACAATCAGGAAATAACTTTTTATTTCTCTGAATAGTAACATCTTTATTGAGTGCTATGTTACCAAAAGTCTGTCTGTCTTTCTGTCTCTCTCTCTCTCTCTCTCACTCACTCTTTCTCTCTCTCTCTCGCCCTCTCACTTCTCATAGGACATAAATCAAATTAAACTTCTTCATATTTGTATTTTGCAGCGTAAATTGTGAGTCAGACTCAGATTTAGAAGCTGGTACATGAAATAAATAAGGTGAGGACACACACAGGTAGATCATCAGAGTTTAATCCGTGAATCCACCTGGATGATCTCTGCTTCAGAGACGTTTCAGGTTGCGGAGGTTTGACCGATCTGAGCGTCTCTTTCTTTCTCTGGCTTCACGCTGAGCCACCTATGCACCTTAAAATCTTAAGGATCTTGTTGTCGATGTTGTGTGTAACTTTATTGCAATTTAATTCAAATTATGTTCTAATTTTATTTCCATAACCTTTGTTAAGCTGGTTGTGCTGTTGTAATAGAACTGGCTTTTTTTTTAATTTATTTTTTTTTTTGGAAGATTGGGGGTGCGTCAACCCAGTTGGGACACAGTAGGGTTTGCGTGGCTAAAAAAGTTTGGGAACCGCTTCACTAAGACATCATTTTGTCACTAAGACATCATTTTTGGAAAAATCTTGGAATCTCCCAAATTCTAAGATTTCTTTCGAGAATTTTACCTTGGTAAGATAAAAGTTATTCACACAGCACCTTAGGAGGAAAAAAGGTTAGGAGTAGTGAGAAGGACTTTTAGTGAACCTTAGAATGTCTTAAGTAGGGTAAATGGTGGAAACATAGAGAGCGGATTCACCACCTAAACATTGTAGGAAATGAGCACATAAACTCATTTAACAATCATACATTTATTAATATGTAGATAATAAAAACTTTATCATCCCCATTGGGGAAATTAATTTGTTTCATTGGACCGACAAGTTAAAGACACGGCTCTAATAACATAATTTTAATGAGGATAATTAAATAGAAAAAACATGGAATAATCATGAATAAAAAGTGAAGAAATTTACAAATAATATATATAAAAGAAGGGGGGAACAATTTTCTGTATTATACATGATGATGTCAGCAGCCTAAATGGTCATCTAGAAATTTGCTTGTATAATGCAATCATCTCTCTGGCTTTTGATTACTGCATTGAGTGCTAAGACACATAGAAAAAAGATACATTGATCTACGGCAATACGCTTGAGTCTTTGTGCTGTGATCCAGGGACCAATGTACCTTTCAACACTCCTTAATTCTCCTTCCAGAGCTGTGAGCTTTGCGCTGGGCACAGCTCACAGCACAGCTTTTTCACCTTTTTTCTCCATATCATGTTCAGTTGTTTTGCACAATACAATTGCTTTATACAAGCAGATAATCTCAGTAAAATGCTGACAGGTGAGTGTCCATTAATGTGAAATAGATGAAATAGCAAAAGGATTGACAAGTAAATGTATATTAGCAAATCAAAATAATGATGATGATGTAAATAAGGTGAATTCAACAAGTTTGATGCTGTGTGAAATTTTGCCATCATGACATTTCTTAATCCAGTCTAATGATTACTTTCCCTCCTTTGATCACTAGGTGTTAGGCTCAGAACAGGTGGACCCAGAATTCAAGGCAGACAAACCGTTCAAGTTTAACAGTTTATTAAGATCAGATGCGGAGCGGGAGGCGTCAGCGTCTACAGCGGGATCCTCTGGTCTTAATGTTCAGTTCAGATCCAGTAGATCCCAGCAGGCGGGTCGTCAATTCGCTGCGGCGGTTGCCGCTCATAAAGTCCCAGAGGCAGGTGTTTCGGAGGTTGGAGGACAGGCAGGAGATCAGAACCGTGAGAGCAAACGTGAGCAGGATGAGCCGTGGAGCGAAGCCGAAGTTGGGGACGTGGTCGAAGGTCGGAGCCAGGAGATCAGAGAGCCAGTGAGGTACCGAAGGATAATCCAGGACGGAGTCGGGTCACGGTTCCAGGTTCGATACACAGGGCAGAGATCCAGCGGGTAGTCAGGTGAGGCAGAGGTCAGATCGGGCAAACAGAATCAAACGGGAATAAGCAGGCTCAGAGGTCGAAAGGCAAAAAGGTCAGGATCAGGAATCAGAATAACAAACGCTGGAATAAGTCTCACACAAGGGTCGAAATAAACTGGCACTGCTGTCTTGTCTTGGAGCTGATACAAAAAAAGCTGTATTTGTTTCTAAATTGTGTATGCTTTTGAAATTTTCTCAGAGTTTGAAACCAGTCTAAAGCTGTGTCAAGAGGATCTTTTGACCCACTGTTATCTATAGCGTTGCTTGAGTTAAGAATTTGCAGACATGAATTTATCCACAGCAAATGTCCGTTCAGAGCATTTCAGTCAGGTTGAGTTTGGACTTTGATTATGGTATTGCAACAGCTGTAATATTGCAACAAATGGTGCTGCCTGCAGAGTTTCTCACGGAAGCCCTTCTGTCTCTTACATCATGAACCTTAACGTTTATCATATTTGACATATGAGGGATGGAGCATCTGAGATAGAGCTGGATGTTTTTTTTTTTTTTTTTGCTGGTTGCTCTGATCACAGCGCTGCTGGACTTTTAGGTATGTTTGTTGAATGCTCAAATCTGGGAAGTATGGCAGCGGTTCTACATTCCTTTAGTAAATAATGACTGGAATGACTTCAAATAATTTTGAAATTGCCTTAAAACCTTTTTAACATATAATGGCAGCAGCAGCTTATCGTCTTTCTTTGGCTTTGCTTTACATCATGATCACAGTACATCACAGTACTTTTTTTGTACATGTGGTCTCACTTCCTGTTAACTAATATTTCTGAATAACTGCACCAAGCTGTTAATTACCTCAATTTACACGGAAGTGCTTGTTTTCGCACACTGCTTTCACGTTTTTTTTCTTAGTTTAACATTTTACCCACTTGCATAATGTTTCTTTATACCTTGTTACACAGACCTAAAGAACAAATGTGATGTGCACCGACAGAATAGGGCATTGGGTGGGCGTGGGTTGAACCCCCCGCCTCAAAGAAACCCACTTCAACCATATACATCACAATAAGAGTTTTTTGGGACCAAAGATAAAATATATATATATAGCCTTAAACAATAAGTAAAGTAAATCAATTGGAAAATTTGGTAAATTCTATGCTGCAAGTGTGATCCCCAGAAAACAAAACCTGGAACCCTTCGGGCGCAGGAACCTCTCGGGCGCAGAAACTCGGGAGCGCAGGATCCCTTGTCGGCGCAGGAATCAAGTGGTTAGTACAGCGACCCAGGTGAGACGAACCAGAAGCGAGGCGTCGCAAAACAGTGACCCTGGGGAGACGAACCAGAGGCAGGGCATCGCGAACAGCGATCCCGGCGAGACGAACCAGAGGCGAGGCGTCGCAGCACAGCGACCCAGGTGAGACGAACCAGAAGCTAGGCCTCACAGAATAGGGACCCAGGCGAGATGAATCCAGAGTCCTGCCAGCTCCTGCACCAAGCTCTGTGTGTGACTGAGTTCATCCTTTGACTGATTCGTTCTGTCATGATTTGTCTTGGATGAACCCAGAACACAGCGCACACACAGAGAGAGAGCTGGTTTCCAGAGTTTATTGAAGCAGCAAGAAGTGGATGATGAAAGCCAGAGTCATTTACCAGACAGAGGTTGCAGGGATGCAGGAACTGGCAGACAGGAACAGGAACAGGACCAGGACACGAGCAGGAACAGGACAGGCATGATGTTCAGAGGACTGGAGACGAACCGGTAACAATGGACAAACTGAGGTGAGTCTATATAGTGGTGAGAGCAGTTGGAATGAGTCCAAGGTTGATTGCAGCCTGACAGGTGTTCCCAATCAGGGCTGCACTGGGGAAGGAGCAAGAAATGTTCAGTATGCAGCCTTCAGGCTTCATCATGACGGGTTGATGGTGTAATAAACTTGGATCGTTCTGACAGGTGGTAACAGGTTCTGACATCATATCTTTCTCTGCTGCCAAAAGGTATGCTCTTCATTTTGGAGTTAATCCCCTGTATGTCACCATGTCATCACTTCTTTATTTGCGATTTACTGAGTGATGTTCAGGAATCTACCCACTAATTCATAACAACACATTTTTTTGTTTATAAATTAACCTCCTAAATGTTTAATCAATAACTTCACAACTTCTGTCAACATTCTGTAATTACTGAGCAGTCACATATCTTAATGAACAATATCTATTCATAGTCAGTCCACTATTGATTTTTGTACTAACAAGTAAACTTATTTGGCTTACTTTATAGTTAACAGCAGGCTGACAGTCTTCCAGTCTCACCCCAAAAGCTTTGGGACAGTCTGTTTTCTTTGTTTTCTTCATGAGGTTGATACCCCACAGTGCCTTGTAGTCATCTGAAAGCACACACAAGAAAGGTTTAATCAAATCTTTGTGCTTTCTGAATAACAGCTCTTGGACAGCAATATACAGTCGTTTGTCAAACTGTTTTGACAAAAGGCCCACAAAAAGCACAACTAAACAATGTGACTAAAACTGCTTTGCTGCACAGAATCAGCCTCAAGCTTGTTATTGTCCCAAACTAGGAGACGTAACACCCACCATTTCTAGAGGCTCGGCCCACTGATGTGTTGCCTGATTTAGCCTGAAGGAAGTCAGGTACCAATCGATGGGTTCTGGTGGAGGATTCCAGCTTGGTACCTGTCAGGCTATAAAGAGGAGAGAAACAAAAGCATGCAGAGTCACTTTAATTGTCTTGACATTATAGAAACCATTTATCTGCTGTGACTTCTAATGGTGAAACTTGCAATTCTAATGCGTAATAGTCGAAATGACAGGTTTTGTGTTGTTTATGTGATGCCTTGTTAAAAAGGTGCAAATAACAAAAACTTTCAATCAGTTCTAAGCTTGAAGCAACACGCTCCTGTTGGTGGTTCAGATTACAGCTGCGGCATTCTTGGTAGACCCAGCACAGGAAAAAACATGGATGTTCTGTATGTGGTCCAAGTGGTGCACGTTGTTTTCATTGTGTAATTTGTTAACAGTATTTCCATTAATAAGAGTTTGATAGACATGTTTAATAGTTGAATAATGTACAGCTAATTAGAGACTTACATCATGTATAAGTACAACTTCAATGTTGTTTATTGACATTAATATTCTAATAAAAATACTAATAAAAATAATTAGGATTGAGCAATGTCTGACCCAACTAGATCTGAGAAAGTGAAGATCAGAAAATCAAGGGAAAGAAAGTTACCCCTAAAATGTGCCCAAATTCCCATAGATTCTCTGAGTCCTCTCAGAGAGCTCCTACCTTAGTTCAAAATTTCCTGCCAAGGAGTTTTAGCTTCTGAGTGATTCAGATAGTTGCTGAGAGCGACTCTGAAGGAGACAACATTTTTTATCTTAAGGAGAATGTGTGGTCGACCCTGTTGCTAGGTGTGGCACAAACTTCTAAAGATGCGTTCACACTGAACGCAAATGTAGCAGCCTGTGCGGCTAATCTACCTGTTATCCTTATGCACAGGTGCAAAGAGGAGCAATGCGACACAAAGCGATGCAACACAAAGCGATGTGACAGACACATTTCTAGCAACGCAACAGGTATGATTTTGCCGATTAAAGTAAAGCTACAGTGAAGCGACACCTGCAATGCAAGCAAAGCAACAGTCACTGGAATAGAAAAATTGTGTTGCGAACTGGATATTGAACTGGATATGGCAGTGTTGTGGGGGGAAAGACTGCAGTGGAGACAAAACTTTTTCATTCGACATGGAAGACAAGCTGAATGTGGCTGTCTGCAGTTGGTCTGAGTTGTATAACTTAACTAATTATTACTACCGAGACAAGTCCAGGAAGGACCCAGCCTGCAAGAACAGTGAGGAGACTAAAGTGGCAGGTAAGTGAAAGTGTTACTAGACAGCGCCATTGTACTACTGCATTTCTGACTTGTCACACACTGTGCAAATTGCTAGTGATATGTCAGGCGAGCAAAAGCAGGCAAAAGTGGCAGCTTTGACGCCGACATCTCGTTCAGTAAGAACACACTATAAGAGCTGGGCTTGGTCGAAATTAGCCGATTAGACATGAGTAAGGAATGTGTGCCATGATGATGAAACTTAGCTAATAAATAATTGTCAGCATTATTTAATTGCTTGAACACACCTGATTTATATCTTCATTATTATTATTTTTTTATTTGTTTGCTATGTTTACTCGCTATAATGGTCCTTCAGATATTAGGCTGCTGACATCATCATGTACAACACAGAAAATATTTTCTCCCCACTTTCATCTTGTCTAGAGTATATTTATGTATATACTTCAACCTTATCCATCCATCCATCCATCCATCCATCCATCCATCCATCCATCCATCCATCCATCCATCCATCCATCCATCCATCCATCCATCCATCCATCCATCCATCCATCCATCCATCCATCCATCCATCCATCCATCTTCTTTCGCTTATCCGGGGTCGGGTTGCAAGGTTAGTAGCCTTAGTAGGGACTTTTTCAATTTCTTCTAAAATGTTCATTATTGAGAGCATTTCTGGTAATAATATGGTTCAACATGTTTCCCATTATTTACTTATCCTCAATAAAATTACATTACTAGAGTCACGGCCTTAACCTGTCGGGGCGCTGAAACTAATTAATTTTCCCCTACAGGGATGATAAAGTTTATATTATCTGCTTTTCGTCATCTTCCATGCTTAAGACACTCTTAGGCTCACTAAATGTCCTCCTCACTACTCCTAACGTTTTTTTTCCTCTTTAGGTGATCTCTTAAAGACTAAGATGTTTTGTGAATAACTTTTATCTTACTGAGGTAAAGTTGTACAAGAAATCTTAGAATTTAGGAAATTCTAAGCTTTTTCCTTAAATGACGTCACTAAGAGCTACTTTTAGTTTTAGAGGACTCTTTGTGAATACGGGCACCGGTGCTTAAAGAACTAGAAATCTCTGAAATGGGGACTAAATGGGTGAAGCCCTATGAGAGCTTGAATAAACAAGAAAGAGATTAATGTATCAAGCTTAAAGATGAGTGTACAGATTCAGATTTGTGTCACATGATGCACGCTTTTAAAGGACAGGAGATATGAGTAAAAGATGGATATCAAGATTTATCTCACGCTACACCTACTGAGATTAGAAAAAAGTTTGACTCTTGTACAGGAGTGACATATTTGATGCATTTAATGTGTTAGAGCAGTTGTTTTCAATAGGTGAGGCGTGCCTGCCCAGGGGGGCGCCAAACAGTCACAGGGGAGAAGACAGAAAAGAAGACAGAAGAAGACAGTGCTGCCGCTCAACTCTGAAGTTATGTAGCGATATTTGTGCCTTCTGTTTGAGCGCACAGGAACCAGTCTGAGCGCGCAGTGAGACAATGCTCAAAACCGGTCTGGCGCTCAACTCCGAAAAACTCTTCTCAACCCACTGTCCTCGGGTTGAGGACTCAGTTCCATCTCAGCTCGCACACACATATTCATTCCACGCTCCACACCAGAGCAATGCGCTCGCTCGGCTGTTTCTGCGCTCGCAACTTCAAAAACTGTCCACTCCACCAGCCAATCACAGACAGTTTTTTCCCCATCCAATCAGAGTATGCCTTGCAAATACTGCATTCAGATGGATTAAATCAAAATGCTGCAGGTTCTGGCAGAAATAACAAAACATGACGGTGGGATTGAAGAAAACAAAAAAAGAAAAAGTTTCATATTTTAGCCTAAAATATTTAGCCTGAAATATTAGAGTTACTAAGAGTTACTAAGTGAGGTGTGAAAAATGTTTTGGTCTATTTTCTTTCCAGCTTCTGGGAGGTGATGCAAAAGTTTATTCTGATCATAATCATCATCATTGTCATCATTATTTAAAGAGCACTTTAACACAAGGCAAAACAAAGTGCCAAACATCAGAAATACATCAGATAGGAAATAACATAAAATGCTTGGTTGTTAAAATAGCAATAGGTTTTAATTGTGTATAATTTGTCCAAAAAGTAAATCGGAATATGGAATGTGTTGACGTCTGTTAGATTCAGTTTTTTTTTAATTAATATAATTTCAGTTGACGTCTCCTGTTGACATGAGTTCAGTTTGACATTAGCGTCTGTTTATTTCAGTTTGTCTGCTGTTGAAAACAATCGTTCATGATTTTGCTCTAATAACAATTTTAAAACTAGGGCGTCTGTCCGTGATGTTTCAGTAAAAGCAGCATGTAAATGGAAATATTTGGATGGATATTTTATGAATAGGTCATTTTGAATGTACTTTGTTAAAATAAACAAACATTTTTGAAACAGCATTCCAGGAACACAAAAGAAAGATGCATTTACTCCAGGGACCTGTGTGCGGTAGGTTTCTGGATTGGGGAGGGGGGGAGGGGGAGGGGGGCATGGTTATCTTTACCTATTCTAAGTGGAAGCTCACATTCAATGAATTTGAAAACCCCTGTGTTAGAGCTACCGCAGAATGTCGGCGGTGAAACACCTTTGGTAGACCCAGCTCTTTACCCCTAAGACGAACCCCACATTGTACTTTAAGGTGTTTTGAATATACAACGCATGAAAAAGAAATATATGCTTTAACTTGTTTAATCTATGAAAGTCAGAAAAAATGTTTACAGACACATCAGCACTGACGGGCTCTTGATCGGACACGACGCAGAGAAAAGGAATGTGGCAAGAGCCCCGACTGATCCTCCCATAAGCGTTATAAAGAAGTCTAGGTATATGCCCATGCAAGGGCTGTACACTTCCTCACATGTCATCAGTAAAATAATGTGTGACCACTAGGGTACTATCTGATAGATTTTACTTAGCCTTGTGTTCCAGTCTATCTAAGTGAGCAGGCAGCTCCCAGGATAACTGACCGTTCCACTCATACATTCCATTTCTAACAAATGAGAATGAGTGAAGTAGACCAGGAAGACTTTAATGCAAAAGTCTTCCTGACAATATGCAGAAGCATAGCTCTAGATTCTAGCCTCAAGGTCACCAAAAACCTGTCTGCATTTCTAACAGATTTTACCCATTCAGCGACACACCCACTGAGAAGCAGACGCTGGTAATTGGCAACTCCATAGTCAGAAACGTGGCATTAGAGACACCAGGGACCATAGTCAAATGCCTGCCAGGGGCCAGAACTGGCAACATCAAATCCTACCTGAAACTGCTGGCTAAGGATAAGCATGAATACAGTAAGATTGTTATTCATGCTGGCGGTAATGACATCCGATTACACCAATTGAAGGTCACTGAAGTTATTGTTGCTTTGGTGTGTAAGTTTGATAAAACAATGTCGGACACCGTAATTTTCTTTGCCTGATGACATGTCAGTGATGACATGTCATCATTCAACCGCTGGTTGTCTAGGTGATGTCCTGAAAACGACGTGGGCTACATTTATAACTGGTGAACTTTCTGGGGAAAACCTGTTCTGATCCGGAGAAACGGCATCCATCCCACTTTGGATGGTGCAACTCTTCTTTCTAGGAATCTGACTAGATTTATTAGTTCTCCAAAATGCTAACAACCCGGGTCCAGATAGGAAGCAGAGCCGTAGTTTAACACACCTCTCTGCAGCTTCTGTACTGTTACCCACCCATTACCCCATTGAGACTGTGTCTTTCCCACGGCCAAAACTAAACAAATTCAAAACTGATCTACTGATGCTTACTACACAGCATCAAGCAATATGTAATGTTTTCCTTTTAGCCTTTCACAAAACAAAACATGGACGTCTTTTGTGTTCATGAGAGGAAGATATTTCGCTACTGAAGAGGCTTGAAGTTAACATCGGAGAACCAATGTTAGTGGTTCTCCACAACCACTATCGAGCTATTTCCTTCTGTATAATTTTCACCTAAACTAGTGCACTCTCACAAACTCCCACAGGTGCTGGGTCCCAGGTATTAAATGTTCACTTATATACAGAAAGCCTATAATTTATTTATTTATTTTCTTTCACTTTCTTTTTTCAGGTATCACATTACACGTGTCAGCTTAAATAATAATACATATGATTTAGCAATGGTATTAAGGTGTTACTCGATTGTATCTGTTGCTTTATCTCTGTTGGTTGTGCTGTTCTTTTTGCATCTCCTTCCTCCTTTCTTTTTTTTCTCTTCTTGTTCTTCCTTTACTCTCCTACTTTCCCATTGTAGTGTCCATATAATTTGAAATTCTCCCTGCAGGAATCACAATAAAGCTATTTACATGCACAAATCAAGCGGAGCATTATGGCGAAAGCTGTTTGCTCCACTTGTGAAAGCAAAATCTGTCGAGCTCTATTTGGCATTAAGACATCGATTCTTATTGCCACATTGCTAGACAGGACACTGGGACAAAAAAAAAAAGAAAAAAAAAAGAAGTTAACATCGGGAACGCGTATCATTCTCGAGAAGGAGGAGCCGCATCACCCAGACAATAACTTCAGCTTTGTATCTAAAATTGAAAGCAGCTGAACTTTGGAGTGTGCTCTTTGATGGGTCCGAAGATATAACGAAACAGGAAATAGTCTACATTGTTTCTTTGTCCAGCAATGGTCATCTTAGCTCTGATTTTCTCAGATTAATTAATGTTGGGGCCAATCCATCAGCACATGACATAGTGAATGGACTTGTGCATCTCTTCCATGCTTGCTGGTTAATCAAGTGGAAGACGAAGTTGGTCTCCGTATGCATGTACTCCAAAGTGTCTAAGTTTTGAGGCAAGGCCTTTATCAGGAGAACTTAGTAAATACATTTTAGAACAGCCCCACATGATGCACAGGTCAGAGCTAGGCATCTCCAATGGACAGAAAGATGACTCCAATGGAGTTCAAGGTTTCTGGTAAAGAGTGAAGATCGAATTATAGTTTCAGACAAGTTTCCCACCCAGCGTGACTTGATGATGCAACACAGATAAATAAAATATTTGCTAAATATAATGCTCCCCATTGACCTGTGTTTCCTGTAGTCATTCAGCTTCTTGTTGATGAGAGCTTGTCTCGAGAATCCAATCTCCTAGAAAGAAGGAAAGCCTAAATTAGCACCGTATATGTTTGTGGAAGCTGTGTCCCACTGGCTAGATATTTCTCTAACCTCATTATCTGTTTTGCTGTTCTCTCTGATGACCCTGATCCAAGACAGCATGTCGTTCCGGTCTTCAGCCTGCAGCAGGTACTCACAGAAGTCCTGTGTGGTTAGCCTCAGGGTGTGCTTTCGTTTGGTTTCACTGTAGGCAATGTCAATTAGGCAGCCCCGGATATTGACTGGTGGATGTTCGTCATGGCTGCTCCCTGCTTCTGAACCACGTAGCACGGCTTCCCGTTTGTCTTTATAAAGGAAGAGTGAGTGGTGGTGGAGCACACTAAAGGCACGTTTCCAAGGCCGCATGCTCCCTCCTACCTTCTACAAACACAAGGACAGAGACATTATCAAATTAAGTGTTAAAGATTTAGATAAACAAAGAAAGAACTAACAGTTGTTTCAATTACGTTGGAAGACTAGGGATCTTTCAGAGAGGACAAACCCTCAACAGCAAAAGCAGGAAATTAGAATTAACATTTTGATTAAGGCAAAATGCTTAAATTGGAATAAATATGATGAAACTTGTCAGTGAGCAGGTATTAACACTGGCCAAAAGTAATCAAAGCCACCTGTCTGGAAGGTACTACAGAAGGACATCAGTACACACAGTACAGGTAAAACAGAAGCAGGTAGGTTTACCTTCCCCTTCTCTGTGAGGATCTGTTTGTGGTACAGCCAGCCCTCCTTGTGAACTTGACTAAAGGTAACTGTACCCAGCTCTGATGTGGAGTGGCGCTTCGAAGGGGCATCCTCCTGGGCTCTCAAACTGTCCAAAGACTTGAAATTATAGTTAACAGGTTAAGACTTTTACATTTTGTTAGGTGGTCTGGTAAATACATCTTCATAAATACAACTTACCCCATCAGTGAAAAAGCTCTTGACTCTTTTTGGTAATTTACTGTTTGATGAAACACACAAAAGACAGCAACTTTGCATTAAGCATAACTCAATCCAGAATAAATAAACATACCATTCACCAATACTTTTTATCTTCAAGTTCTACCATGGAGGTAAAAACAAAGAAGTACCATCCAGATCTGTTCAGTGTGTTTATAAAAGGGTATCAGTGCCCTTTGCTATGTTATATTACTATATTCCATTATTCATATTATATGTGTTAATCCAAAGATAACTCCACTTTAAGATGAGTCCAGGAAAACTTTTATTTTCTTTTTACTCCAACATACGTACAGGCAACGCCGCCATGTAAACACCAACAACGAACAAGGAAGCCGTAGGCTATCCTCCAGAGCCCCCTAGTGGCCTGGCATGATATGTGAACATAAACAAAAGACTAACAATCTCACTCTCTTCTTTAAAAAAACAAAACAAACAAAAATACTTAAACAAATGAATGAATCAAATAAAGAATGTATGCATGAAAACAACACATAGCAAAGCACAGCTATTTAGTGCTACTGTGAAGCCAACGTTCCTTTTTTACAACATAGTTGAACAACACAGCTTCTTGTTAAATTTATGATACAGTCCAACAGCCTTCATAAATTAACAAGGTTGTGGATGCTCTCTTCTTTGTCAAACAGTCAGCGAGCTGTTCTTTTGTTTGTGACCACAAAACCTGATGAACTCTTTTAGTTTGGATCTGTTCTTTAATAGAACTGATTTCCAGGCGTAGCCTTTTCTCAGCAACAAACTTAGTTGACTTAAGTGCATCTACAAGAGAGAAGTTATCAGTGACACATGTTATTGGCAAAGGATGCGTGGTACTACCAGCACTTAGTTCAGAAAACAGTGTGGAGATAAAAATAGCATTATCAACCCCCTCTGACATTGCCAATGTTTCACCTGCAAGTGTGCTTCTGACAATTCTCTTAATCCTTTTTGATTGCCATGAAATGGGAGAGAATCGACCATTGTCACCCATCAAGACAATGAGATGCCCACCCTGAGTACCTCCATCTGAAAGGTTTCCAAAAGACGCATCAGTAAACGTAACTATCTTTAAGTTACTGTTTTCTCCAAGATGCTGAAAATTCAGTTCAACTGACTTGGCTTTGAGTTTACACACAACTCTGTTTGCCTCACATATGGTCTGTACTGTGGCCTGTTTGAGACTAGATGCCAAATGACTTGCATCAAACATGACATCAGGCCTGCTCTGTCTTGCCACCCACAACAGTTGGCCTATCTTTGACCTGAGCTGCTCTCTCTCCTCCTCAGTGAGGGGGGAAGCTGACTCTGCTGCTCTAGAGGGTGAGAGGTTGATAGGTTGCAGGTTTTGAATGTATGTCTTTTGATGTATTTTTACCTCCTACATAGGAGAAGGTATCATGAGCTTCATGACCAACATTAAACCGTGATCTAAGGTTTGGTATGACTGACTCTGAAAAGAATTGGGATCCTCCCCATATAAAATCATCAACATGACAAGCAAGAACACCCATAACATTGTTGTTCTCATCAGGCCAGTAGAAAACTGCAGGATCAACCTTAGACACAACACCCCCTGCTTCTAACATGATGCTCTTTACTCTGTTGTACCAATACAATGAAGCATCTGCCAGACCATACACACACTTTCTCAGTTTCCAAAGCACACCTGTGCTATGAGCCTCCGGAGGTGGTTTGATGAAAATGTCTCTGCACAGTTCCATTCCTTGTAGGAAAGCAGATTTAATGTCCATGGAGTGAAGTTTCCACTGTTTTTGACATATCACTGCCACTAGGAGTCTCAGTGACTCTGAGGCACAGGTAGGTGAGTCCTTTTGTAAGTCAGAAACTTGTAGTTCCTCAAATCCTCGTGCAACAAGCCTTGCTTTTGGTACTAATCCATTTTCACCTTCTTTCATAGTGCACACCCAGCGAGTGGAGATGCACTTTTGACCTTTGTCCTCAACTTCTTCAAACACTTGGTTTTGTTTCCAGCTTTTTATTTCATCCTCTTTTGCTTCATCCAGTGAAATATCTTTGCTCAGGAAAATATCCTCATGTGTATCCATTTCAGCAACATTAGGCTGAATACAGAGGTTTTCCAACTGTGATAGATCAGCTGATTTACAGTTACCAGCCCCCTCTGTAGGCTCAAGTTGTTCCAGGTTAAACCAGTTCTTGTATTTTCCGGTTGTTTTACCAGCTCGTCCCAACACCTTTGCTGTGTGTGATACACCCTTTTCATTAGTGAATGTCACAATCTGACCAGGCTTAATGTTGATGCTGTCAATCTGCTGTCTTACGTTTGTCGTGTGCTGTCTTTCCATATCCACAGCGTCTCTGTCCATGTCTGCATGCTGTGTCTCTGTGCTTGTATGTCCAAGATTTCCTTCTGTCTCTTCTTCATTAATGTCCATTGTAGGTTGTCCTTGAATGTTTTCATCACAAGTGGTCTGAGATCCTTCATCCTCATGAGTAACCTTTCTCAACCTGAGTCGGTGCACTCTGACACAGGTGCCTCCATGTCTAACAAAAACAACTGCACCATCCTGCCCAATAACCACTCCTGGTCCTTTCCATTCTGGGCTGTCCACTCGTTTGTAGAAGACTTTGTCTCCAGGTCCGTATTGTTCGTCTGTGGGTCGCAGCTGTTTCTTTAGAGCTCTGCATATTCTTTCTGAATACTCTGCTTCTGTAAAAGCTCTTCTTGCAGCATGTAGGGCAGAAATGTGCTTGGCCACCCATTCACTTTTAGTGGTTCCATCTAAAGCTGGGGCTTTATCTATTAACACTGAAGGTAGGTTGGGATTCTGTCCAAACACTAGTTGATGTGGGCTGTATCCATGGACGCTTTGCATACAGTTCTTTGCCATTAGGGCCCAGTCCATGGCTGTGCTCCAGTCGCACCCAGTACTTGTTTTTACTTTCATTATGATCTCAGTCAGAGTTTGATTGTGCCGTTCTAACAGTCCATTGCTCCAGGGACTGTAAGCAGGTGTTGTCTTGACTTCAATATTAAAGTTCTCAGCCATGTCTCTCAGTTCTTCGTTATTAAACTCACCACCATTGTCGCTAAATAACTTTTGTGGTGGTCCATGTACACTAATCCAGTCATGAATAAGATGTTTGATGATCTCAGAGGACCTTTTGCTGGTCAAAATACTACCAGCACTGAAACGGGTAAACTGGTCAATAATGTGTAAATACCACACTCCAGGTTCAAGCTCATGTAGATCTACAGCTACAGTCTCATTATATGTTGACGCTAGCGGCAGGCCAACAGCGGGCTTAGGTTTGGTCTTGCGGTATTTCTGACAGGCTGCACACTGGTTTATAATGTTTTGCAGGTGACTGTAACATTCTGTGTCTTTGTTGCCAGAATTGTTCAAAAGCTGTTGCAGCTTGTCAGCAGAAGCATGTCCAAACTGTTTATGAAGTTTCTCCAGAACTTTGATCTTCTCACTTGGGTTCATTTTATCTGTTATAGCCAGTATTTCTTCCTCCACCAATATTTGCTCAGGGTGAATAGGACTTTTACTTTCTTTATCCACAATGTTCACACAGTAGTGTCCAGAACTGGTGAAGTCCAATTGCACAGGCTGGTTAAACATCACTGCTCTGTCTCTTTCCATATCCAGAACTGTTTTTGCTCTCTTTAATGACGTTTTACTCAAAAGCAGTGGAATGTTGACAGGAACAACTTCAGTTTCGATGTTACACTGCGTGTTGCCAATCTTGGCTGGTATCTTTACCTTTTTGATGGAGTAGACTATTTTTCCATCTCCAAACTTGAATGGCCTGCGGCTTTTCATTTCTGTTTCTCTCATAGTCTTGACCCCTTTTTGCTGCAACGTAGTTCTGTAGTTATCCAGCCATTCTTGTCCACAAACTGTTCTAGTGCAAGCAGTGTCTATAATTGCTGAGCCAAAACATTCAGTCATGAATATTTCTGCATCTGTTGGTGATTCTTTGGTGTACAGAGTAATATTACATTCTTCCACATCTGTGTTTTCTTCAGTGATTTTTACACTTTCTGCTTTATGCGGACAATCTTTGGCCCAGTGATACGTACTTTGACACACAGCACATTTAGATCGTTTTCCATACCTGTCCAATGGGTTGGTGCCAGGCTGTGGAGTCTTTTGCCATGGGTTGGGCCGCCAAGTCCTGCCCCTTTGTCTTTGTTCTGTTGCAAATACTGACTCCTGGTTGATGCTCTCTGCTGATCCACCTTTTTTCTTATCACCAAATATTCTTTTTAAAGCGGATTTCATTGAAGCAAATGTCACGTCTGAGCATGCTGTTAAAGCTAACTGCCTGTCTGTCACATCCAAGCATGAAGTATCCAAAAGCTTAAATGCCAGAACTGCATCGGGTAGCTCCATGTTGTATTTTTTCATGCGCAAATAACGCTGTTCAAAGTCAATAATAAAATTCACCATGGATGTGCTTGCATCTTTTTTGATCCGATCAAACTCTGTGTAAGTGCCAGAATTGACATATGATTCATTGTGTTAGAAATGTGTATTACCTCCAGTTGCCTCTATGTGGCAATAGCGATTTAGTTATTTCTGCGTTCGAGGGGCTGTCACGTCAGTCACGTTCAGGAAGCAAGTGACAAGTTTTGATGTGACGGAGCTTCACCTTTTCTGACCGCAGTTTTAGGTCTTAAGAATTAAGAACACGTAGACAAGTGAATATAATTAGTTTATAAGAATTTTTGATTGTTTGCACCGTTTTATTTTGCATTTTTATTTTTTGAAGAAATAAACCTTTTAAGTTGGAAGCCTAAAACGCGAGTTGGAACGTGACTTCGTCAAACTGTGTGGCTCTATACTCTGCGTATGCTTCGTAGATCATGTCCCTTTCCTCTTTTAGGAACAAATCATCCAATTTATTCAACAATGTGACCATTCCAGTGTCTTTATTTAAATCATCTACCGGAATTTCCATTGCCGTGTCTCGCGCCCTCCCGGATAGCGCCAGGGCGACTGCGAGAGCTTGTTTCTTTTTTTCCAAGTCGGTAACTCTCATCCACATATTGACTTCATTCTTCCAGCTTTCATAGGACTTTCCTTCTTCAAATGTTGGAGGAACTCTGTAGTTACTAACCATCCTCTGCTACCAGTGTTAATCCAAAGATAACTCCACTTTAAGATGAGTCCAGGAAAACTTTTATTTTCTTTTTACTCCAACATACGTACAGGCAACGCCGCCATGTAAACACCAACAACGAACAAGGAAGCCGTAGGCTATCCTCCAGAGCCCCCTAGTGGCCTGGCATGATATGTGAACATAAACAAAAGACTAACAATATGGACATGTTTTTCATGGTTCCTGGATACTGTCGTGTGTGTGGTGGTTGGAATTGGAACAAAGTGCAGATAGGAACTCGGAAACCAGAGATAGCCTTACTAAAGGAACAGACACAGGGAACTGATGAGAAACCGAGTAACAAACAGTATTTGTATCATAATGGAGGATCCAACAAATGGGCAGTGTGACTAGGCCTGTTACAAGAAAGGGAAAGATGCAAGCAAGGCATGGAATGCCATCAGATGATTTCTTTTGTGTGTTATCTGTCTGGCAATGTAGCAATAAAAATTGTTGTCTTAATGCCAAAGAGATATTACTTTCACAAGTGGAGCCTTACTGTTTTCGCTATAGTGCTTCACTTGATTTATTTATGCAAAAAGCTTTATTAGTTTTTATGCTGGGACTATTTCATGTTCAATGGACACAAAAACGGGAAGGTAGAATAGGAAAAAAGAAGAGAAAAAGATGAGAGAAATGCTAAAAGGGAGAAAAGGTGAATGAAAAAGAGAGAGAGTCTTAGTCTGCTTCTACATGTGCAAAGAGAGATAAAAAAGAACAGTAGAACCAACTGATGCAGTGATACAAGTACAAACAACCAAGGCCTTGATACCATCACTGAAAAATAATGTATAAAGTGAGAGCCATATATAATAATAGTGGTTTTCTATATAGAAGTGAATCTGTAAGCACCTGAGTCCAAGCATCTGTAGGTGTTTCTGAGAGTGCACCTGTGTATGTAAGGTTTATCCATAAGAAAAATGCTCAATCATGGTTATGAGGAGCCAAAGAACCGTCCCTCAGAGCACTGAAGCAGACACTAGGGAAACCAGAACTGCAGATGCCCGAAGGGACCCCCAGCGCAAAGGTGCCCAAGAGGGTCCAACACAGGGCTAGCTGCCTCCACCATCCCAGGGAAGAGCAGAGAGGAGCCTGAGGAAATTCCCCAACAGCCCCCTGGGAGCTGTGGCGAGGAGCCCGCAGGCTCCGCTGGCAGCCATTTACGGCGGAGCGGATCCAACCATGGGCCAAGAGACTCGAGGCCCGGGGGTGCCCGCCCCCCGATGAGACCCAGACAGAGCCACCGGGGCCCAGGCCCTGCGAAGCAGCTGCTAGGAGCGAGCTGGCACCCGCCCAATCACACAGTCCCAGACACCGAGGACCACCAACGCACCAGAGGGTCAAGGCAGCAGCGAATGGGGGTGGGGGGAGGGCTCAACACTTAGTGGAGACCTAAGATGTCTCAGGAGAGTGGGCAGTCCAAGACCAGTCTGTTAAAAAGATAGAGAAAACCCCCTACACAGTCATAATCACACCCCAGTGCCCCCACATGCAAACCATAAAAAATCCATTAAAAAAGAAACGCAGTACACACACTCGCACTCCCCACACACATCCTATGCTCCCAGGCCCAGGAACCAGCACCTCAGAGGGGTATCCAGCCCCCGGACTCAGCAGGTGAACCATAACATCAAGATGGGGTGGGGGGGGGGGGGTGCAGGGGGGCACCACAACCCGACCTACCTGGTAGGTCCTAACTCCTCAGCCCAGATGACCTATGAGCCCATTCACCTGGAGATGGGGCCGGCCCCCATAATTCAGCAGTGAGCAAAAGTCTCCGGCGCCACCAGCCAAAGTGGCCCACTGCTCATTCAGGTCCTGAATTCCGGATGGGGTGTGAGAAAGACCCAGAGCCTGCCTCTGCCTGCTCAAATGTACCGATTAAAACTGCGAGGGCCAAAAAGGGTGGTGCCTGATGCAGCCCACTGACCCATTCGGAAGATAGCAGGCATCAGTGCACCCCCCACCCATGCACACCACCCAGAAATCACCCTGGCTAACTGTGAATAGGACCTACACAACCAGCCCCCCCCCCCCCCACGTGCCTTACCCCCCACCCTCAATTTATGCCCTACATATGTGTGTTGTGAGAATGTTAAAAATTAAAGTGTCCACTATGTATAATAAAATTGGGGCCAATGATGTCACCAGACAGCAGGGCTGGGAGATAATATTCTATCTGCTTTAAATGAGGGATGTGGTTAAGTTTTGTTAAATCCACCAATTTAGACAACACAGTATTTGATACTCCTTAACTGTAGCTGTAAATTTAGGGGGTTCTGTAAAGAGCAGTTGATTGGCAGTACTGTAGAATTTGATGAATTTATAGCGTACTCTGACACTTTTGAAAAAGATTATAGTAATCTAATTACTTGAAAGGGAAAGGCGTTTGAGTGCTGTAGATAAATACATCATCTGCATAAACACTAATTTTATGCTCTGTTTTCTTGCATTTTATTCCTTTAATATTGTTAGATTGTCTAATTATTGCTTCTAGTGGTTCAATAAAAAAAGCAAACGTTGAGGATGAAAGCAGGTATCTTTGCGTGGTACCCCTCTGGAGACAAAAGCTGGATTATGTTTGGTTATGTGTCCTGACACATAACCGCTGTTATTTTTAACCAACTTATTAAAAAAGTTCCAAAACCAAATTTATGTAGAGTAGCAAATAAAAATATCCAGTGAACTCTATCAAATGCTTTTTCTACATCTAAAAACAGTATATTGGATGCAATGCTTTTAGACCTAAACATCTGTTTAAATGCACAAAAGAGCATGAAAAACAGTTACTGACTCTCCTACTGACTTTAATTGGGACATTTTGGTACAAGTGGAAGGACATTAAACCTGGTGATTCACATTTTGAAGGCTGGCCGCATACAAAACAAAATTTCATTGAAAAGTCCAATGTTGGCAGTGCAAGATAATAATGGTGCAAAAATGCAGTAATTGTTTAGTTGTGTACTTTTAAATTTAAATTGATTATAAAAGTTCAGCAACGTTGGCAGTGCCAAATAATGATGTGGAATGGCCATAAAGTTCAGTTATGTGCATGTGTGATGCAGAGTCCAGTTTAGAGTTCAACAGTTCAACAGTGTGATGGTAACGGGGAAAAGCTGTAACAGAACCTGGTGGACGTGCAGTGGATGCAGCGGATGCAGCGGATGCAGCGGATGCAGCGGATGCAGCGGATGCAGCGGATACTGCGGATGCTGCGAAGCCTCTTCCCAGAGGGCAGCAGGGAGAACAGTTCATGGTGGGGGATGATGTTACAGGCTCGAGACACGCAGCGCTGAGATGAAATGTCCTTAATGGAGGAAAGAGGAGCCGCACTCTGCTGTCTTCAGCACTCTCATCACGTTCTTCCAGTCGGAGGCGCTGCAGCCTCCACACCACACAGAGAGACAGCTGGTCAGAATGCTCTCTATGGTGATTCTGTAGAAAGTCTTGAAGATGGGCGGAGGCATCCTCCGCAGGAAGTACAAGCAGTGTCCGAAATTAACTTTGTGATTCACCTGCCAAGTTGGCCGGTAGATGTAAAAATCAACCGGCCAGGCATATTTTTAACTGGCCAAAATATTAATCCTGACCAGACCTCAACTTTTATAAAAATTAGGAGTGAGATTATGTTAATTATGGGGGGCGTGGTTGGGGGTGTGGTTGGGGGCGTGGCTGACTGGACCCTGGAAGAGAAATCTTTGTTTCCTGACTTAAAAAAAAGAAAATATTGTAGTTGATTATAAAATACACAATATGAATTATCAGATTCACATCCAGGCGATAAAAACACTACAGATTATCATTATTCTATCCATGTTGGTCTTATTTGTGAATGAGGCAGAGTTTCATCAAGCCTGTACGGTTCAAAATCTTTCCCTCAGCTGCCACACTTAAAACACGCAGGGCTTCACGCTGCGTCTTTACGCATGATCCAGCTGCTGGATTTTACCCTTGTGCGCTGCGCGCAAAGGATAAACAGTAGGGGAAATGCATAAATGAAGACTGTAAAGGGATCCTTTAGAGGGGAGAGAAGGAGTAATGGGTCTGATTTGAAGCCCCCGATGTTACAGGTTACATGTAATGTAATTGTGCGCACCTGAATTCAAGCGCAAGGCACCACGTCCACCGAAGCACCGCTGGTTCTGTGCCGTTAAAAACAAAAGAGCATGAAAAACAGTTACTGACTCTCCTACTGACTTTAATTGGGACATTTTGGTACGAGTGGAAGGACATTAAACCTAGTGATTCACATTTTGAAGGCTGGCCGCCGATAAAAGCTCTTGATCTCCTTTGTTTTCTCCATGTTCAGGATCAGGCTGTTGTCCCTGCACCAGCCCACCAGCTGCTCCACCTCCTCTCTCTAGTCCCGGTCGTTGTCGTCTCTGATGAGGCCCACCACCGTTGTGTCGTCTGCAAACTTCACAATGTGATCGGTGGTGAACCTGGGGATGCAGTTGTGTGTCATCAGAGTGAAAAGCACGGGGCTCAGGACGCAGCCCTAAAGTTGAGGGTGATGACATCAGAGGTGTTCGGTCCGACCCGGACTGACTGAGCTCTGTTGGTGAGCAAGTCTAGCAACCAGTTGCGAAGGGGTGTCCTGAAGCCCAGATGTTCCAGTTTTCCTACCAGATGCTGTGGGATGATGGTGTTGAACGCTGAACTGAAGTCCAGGAACAGCATCCGCACGTGGGTGTTCTTCTCCTCCAAGTGTGCCAGGTTAAGGTGAAGAGTAGAGGAGATGGCGTCCTCAGTGGAGCGGTTCCACTGGTAGGCAAACTGGAACGGGTCAAATGTTGGGGGGAGTCTGAAGACAATGTGTTCTTTTACCAGCCTTTCATAGCACTTCATCATGATGGAGTCAGTGCAACAGGCCGGTAGTAATTAAATGAGGTGACTTGAGGTTTCTTTGGCACCAGAATGATGGAGGCAGGCTTAAGGCATGCTGGCACTGTGGCTTGGTCCAGCGAGGTGTTAAAAATGTCTGTGAGGACACCAGCTAGATGACCTGCACATTCCCTGAACAACCGCCCAGGTATGTTGTCGGGGCCTGGGGCCTTCCACGACTTGACTCTTCTGAGGGGTCTTCAACACGTCGACAGTGTCAAGGCAGAGTTCCTCCTCTTCGTGATGGCGATAACCGTCATATACTAACCAACAAGATCGATGTATACTATACTTTTTTTACTTTTTTACTCTAGGAATAATCTATTAATTTAAGTAATCTGCGTGTTTGCAGATGACTGCCTTCATTTTATGAAACCATTTTGATCAGGGTGTATTATGAGAAGTGACTTTATCTAATCGGTTTGCATGAGCTTTACACATTATTTTAATATCTGCATTTAATATGGGACGATAGGTAGTAGGAAACACAGGATCTTTGCCTGGCTTAAGCAGGAGACTAATGGAAGCAGAATACATATTAGCTGGGAATCTGCCATTTTCCCGAGTTTCCTGGAACATTCTGTGGAGCGTTGATGCCAGAATATTCCAGAATTCTTTATAAAACTCAGCTGGAAGTCCATTTGGACCCAGATCCTTTTTATTGGGCATGCTTTTGAGAGCTTCCTGAATTTCAACTGTTGTCAGCGGTGAATTCAGCCTCATAAATTATTATATGACCTATCTGATCATTTAGGATGTGTTATTTTATCCTGGAATCGATCAATGTCATTATCTGATGGCTTTCTCTGCGATGTGTATAAGGATTTGTAGAAATTGTGTTGTTTATACTTTTAGGATCATATAATGTATTCAGAGTTGAATCTGTAACTGCAAATATAGTGGTTTCTTCTTTATTTATTTTAGCTGATTAGTTAAGAAGCTTCCTGACTTATTGCCAGATTAAAAGTTTTCTATTTGAAGTCTTTCAATTTAATTTTTTTTTAAACTTTCAATATATTTGTTTAATTTTAATTTTGCTTTATGGATTTTACCCAGCCATCCCTCTTCCTGGGAGGCTTCTAGTAACTTAATCTTTTCTTCTAATTCCTGAATCTTTTTTTCTATCTTCTTTTTATGAGATGAGAATGAAATTATTTTGCCTCTCATCACTGCTTTCCTTTCCTCCCAGAGAGTAGATCCCGATGTCCTTGATAGATTATTGTACTCCAAGTATGAAGCAAACTCTTCTTTAAAATATTTGATAAATTCTTCATCTTTAAGCAATGATGTATAAACTCTCCAACTTTTGTTTTGTGGGGTTACTTTTTTATTTAGTAGGGTTTAAAGAAAGAGAAGCATGATCACTGACAGTAATAGCATGCATTACAGCATCTGAAATGTTAGACAGCAGCGAGCTGCTGATTAAGAAATAGTTAAAACAAGAGTAGGAATGATGGACATTTGAAAAGAAAGTATGTTCTTTACTGTTAAGAGGAAGGGATCGCCATGTATCGCAAAGACCATAATCATTCATCTTTTGTTTGACTAGATTTATTGATTACCAACTGCACTGAGTTCCTATGGTACTCAATCTGTCTATTTCCTTATTTAGATCAAAGTTGAGGCCCAAAAAATAGAGAGCAATCCAGGTATTTTGAAAGTGCATGGAAAAGTTTGTGAAAAAATGAAGGGTCATCAACATTTGGGCAATATATACTGACAATACATAGCTTTAAGTTATGAATAGATGTTTTTCTTATTATGAATCTACCTTCAAGATCTATAATTTTGTCTAATATTGTAAAACTAACATTTTTGTGGATTAAAATAGCTGCTCCACTTCGTCTAGAGTTTTAGCAGGCGGAAAACACATCAGGGAACTCAGGTGAGTTACAATTGTTTAGAGTCGTTGCTGATTTATGAATTTCTTGCAATAAGACAGCATCTGCCTTTAATCTTTTAAGCTGGTTAAAATTTTTCAACTTTTTCTCTGTGGTGCCCGCTCCATGCACATTACATGTCACAAACCTTAGATTTGTCACAGATAGATGTGAGTGGAAAGCTAATGCTGGACAGTAGAAATAGATATCCACAGTCCCAGGTGGTGACATCATATAAAGTGCTTGTGGTTGTCTGATCAACAGGAAAGAAGCAGAGCAATAAGATAAATAAAGACAGACAATTAAGAAGGTGTAGAGAATGAGAAGGGGTGAAAGAAAAAGGATTGCGACCCACAACCCGGACATCCAGCCATGACTACCCACAAACACTGCAAACGTCCTGCTGAACTATGCATACATTTAATCTATCAATGTTTTCAGTTCTATTCTCTTTTAACCAGTGCTGCATGCTTTAAATTCACCCGTTGTGCTGCTGGTCCCTAAACAGCTTACCATTAATATAAAGCTCATCTACAGCCACTGTAACCCTGACACCCTCTGGCATGTATTTGTTCCTGAATGGGAATAATACTTGCCTTTGATCAAGGATTTTCTTTTGAAACTTGTCATTGAAGCTGAAATTCGTACATCGCAGCTCTCTGCCCCGACTTCTGAACTGCTCTTTTTGCTTGTAATGCTCGAATTTAGCTTTAATAGGATGAGGCCAGATATTATTGGGCTTTTACCTGCGAACCGGTGAACGCCGTGGAAGGTGATGTTTTTTACCTCATCTCCTGGAAGTTTCAGTTGCTGCTGGAGGAACTCATGTATAGATTCCTAGGCATCCTCCTCTTTCTGCTCTGGGATAACGGCAAAGACAAGGGAATTTCTCATACTTTGGGCCGGAATATCCAGAATGGACTCCTTCATCTTACTATTTTCATCAGACAGCTGAATCATCCCATCGGTGAGCTTCTTGACTTCTTTCCTCAGCAATTCATTCTCCGTTGTGATGGAAGCTAGTTGTTCCTGGCTGTATTCCAACGACTACCTCAGGGCTTGAATTTCCTTGTGTAGGATTTCTACCAAGGCGAGACGGGTGTCCAGGCTAGTTAGCTTCTTATCTATGAATTCCAGAATGTCTCTGTAGTTCCTATCCGGAGATATAGTAGAAGTGGCACTAGTCGAGCTTGAACGGGAACGTTTTATTGATAGTGTGTTCATGCTTGTGGAACTTTTGGCTACCCCATTACGACGCTGTCAAAACACTCGTCCAGGTAGCTCTCAAGGCTGGTCAGGGTCTCCTTGTCCAGTGTATTTTATTGTGAAATATGAAGCAATTATTAATATTTAAACATTACAAAGTTTATCATTAAATCTTTTGGCTTTTATTTTCCTGGGTGGATCAATCCCGGAACTTAAATACAAGTCCAAAAGAAACACAAATCACTGGGGATTGTGACAGATGAAGGATGCAGTTATAATAAACCTGCTGCTGCACCGTAACTTCAGCTTCAGCTTCTTTTATCATTAATCTTTACTTACGATCTTAGCTCCAGTCTTATATCTTTTACAAATGTGTGTTTTAGATTGATCTGTTTTAACTTTTGTAAGTTGCTTCTTCTCCTTCTGTCTTGTCTATTTTCTGTATTGTTTGTGTGATATTGTGATGGTTTCTGCTACTATTACTTGTTGCAAACTAATTTCCCTTTGGGGACATAATAAAGTAAGGTCTAAAGTTTTTAACCATTAAAATGTCTGCTGGTCTCAGTTCATTAATATAATTTGATGTGTTGAAAATAAATGTTTTCTTATTTTTAAGTAACTAGGGCCAGACATTCACAAATCATTAGAAAGCAAAGTAAATAAATGTATTCACTTCTGAATATGTGTAACACTCCAATTGGTGTCACCATTTTAAGTAGGAACTTGCATGTGAGTGGCCAGTGTTGGTGGCCACCAGAGGTGGTGTGGAGATTTGGAAATGTGTTTCTTCTGTCAAAATTATTTATTTTTTAATGATTGGATTTTTGTTTGACCAATTTTACAGTTTTTTTTTCATATTATTTTAAGTACCAGAACCTGAACATAATTTTATATTTTGCCTGTACGTTTACATAATTTTCATACATTACATCAGGCTTAGTTTTGCCAAGCTCCACATGGCTCCACACATCCATCTTGAATCGCTGCCATTGGGAGGGATTTCAATACCACATACGAGCCAAACAGGATCGCTGGGTGGGATTTTTGTAGATGTGACATATCACAGAAGAAACTGTTTGGATTCAGACAGCAATGGTGGCTCGCATCGAGGAAGCAAGCTGTGACCAGATGTCCCCAAATATCCATTTTGGATGACCTGTCCCTGGCAAAAGCTGTTTCCAGAAATGTCCCTGATTTTAGTGTATAATGAGTAAAAAAAGTAACACAGCAAGAGGTATTTAACCTGTTCTGCAACTCTGACAACGTAGTAGAAGAGCTAAACTGAACGCACATTCCCTGCCTGGTTGCCATTGCAGATTGAGCAAATCAAACCAATCCCCCCTCCCCCCCCCCCAACAGAGACTCTGCACCCGCCCACTTAGAAAAATCTGAGACGACCCTGGTTTTCATTTGAGAAATCTGGTCACTCAGTAACATTGAAGCTGCTATTTCATCAGTGCTGTGCAATCTACCGAATATAAATTCTTTAAAAGAACACCAGAGAACAGCTTTGAAGGCCTTTGTTAGTGGAAACGACGGTTTTGGTTCCAATGTGAGTGGTTGAAATAGCACATCTGTAAAGATGATGGGCAAGTGGTTTATCCAATGATATGCAAGGATTTTTTGATAAGGCACCTCGTTCTGAAATACATCTCCAATGGAGCAATCGCAGATGGATATGAAGAGCTCTGCGAAACAAAATCCATCTGGCGAGAGTCAGGTTAATTTTGTACTCCTACTTGAGTGAAATATATTGAAGTAGTGCTACTACTAAATGTTTTGGTTACTCTATCCATCTCTGTTAACCATGAAGATTAAGAGCTTAAATTGTAACTCACCCCTGTGTAAAAGCATAAACCTGCCTACAAACAAATTTTGTAAAATGTCACCAAAATGGACGATGCCAAGAGGCCCTGAAAGACAGGGCTAAGTGTAAGGATGAGCCATGAGGGGTTAGGCCACGCTCTGATCAAGACAATAGAGAATGTTATGCCATAACATGCCATGATAATTGGATCCTGAACAGCAGTGTGCGATTTGCAAAAAAACCAGAGGGGGGGGATAATTTCAAAAGTTGTATTAATGAATCAAAGTTTTATTAATAATGGTTAGCTAGCAGGTGCTCTTTCAGATAGCTAGCTAGATCCAGTCACTGAGCTATATAAAACACTGGAGTGCTGATTTTGGCGAAAAACTGAAGTCACTGGCCGCCATCTTGCTACTCCCTACTCTCACAGAATCCCACAGGATTTGGCTGCAACAACAAGCAGTTTTCTGGCTGTGTGAAAACATTTCACAGGTAATTCTACAGTCAGTGGATGTACTAACACTATCAACTACTAGGAAATTAGGTGCTAAAATATTTTACATGTTATTCATATTAAATATACATATATGTATATATAAATATGTATATATGTATATATATGTATACATATATGTAAATATATGTTTTTGTATAATGTTATTTATATATTTATAAATGTTATATATGTATATTTGAATTAATAAAATGCAAAATATTTCAGCACATGACTTTCTCAGTACTTGATAGTTTTAGAACATAACATAAAAAATATGGCATTAGACATTTTAAGAGTTTTAAGCCCCCCCTGAACATGAAAAAATCCTTGTTATTCGATGCTGTAGCGCACAGTGATGGGCAGTAGCGCGGCTACATGTAGCGAAGCTATTAGTTAAACTACATTTTCCAGTAGCTTGACCGTAGCGTCGATGCTTTATGAATCAAGTAACTTTCCTGTAGTGACGTTATTTTTTTGATCAAGTAACGACGTAGCGTCCTCAAACGCTACAAAATCCAGGACATAACTAAGAAATGAAACCAGGTTTGCTATTTTGAAACAACATTCAGAGTGAACAATCAATCTGAGTTGTTGGTTGGACATGTTCATGCGCAAGCTTCTACTTTGCCTCCTCTGTCTGTATCTATCGCAACATGCGCATGCGTACGGCAGTGGAACTTATGGCAAGCCGATTAGGCAAATTATCGTCCGTATTTTACGCGAGTGCGCGTTTTTTACGTCACTGCGCGTTTCCAGCCAGAACGCGTGGTAACGTAAAAAACGCGCGCTCGCGTAAAATTTGTGCGGTGGCGTTAATAACGTTTGGTGGCGTTTTTTGCATATTATATTATCAGGAGGTTGTCTTTTATGTGCTCAGCCACTAGATTTAAAGGTGTTTTACCCAATAAGAACACTGCAGCACCAGACACAACCAGGAGGTCCCTGATCGTTGGGGAAAGGCAGAAAGAAGATGCACCTTCCTTTTTGATCCTGTCTAAATCCTGCTTAGTTCAATAATAAAGTCTGATATTACACATATATCACTCTGCTTGTTCTTCCTACTTATGCCCTTGGTGCAGAAGATAAATGAAATCTTTAACAGAAATGTTATTATTAATTCTGAAAATATTATCATGTGAATATAAATACAAAGCATACAGAAAATGCAGCTTTATTAAGTGACCTGGTTTATTTTATTTAGCTTTTAATTTCTTTTCAACATTTAGTTCTACTACTTGGCTTGTGCTTTGGTAGTTTCATGTTTAAAATGACAAAAGAAATATAAAAAAGCTTATGGTGCATCTTCTTTCTGCCTTTCCCCAACGACCAGGGACCTCCTGGTTGTGTCTGGTGCTGCAGTGTTCTTATTGGGTAAAACACCTTTAAATCTAATGGCTGAGCACATAAAAGACAACCTCCTGATAATATAATATGCAAAAAACGCCACCAAACGTTATTAACGCCACCACACGTACTAGGCCAATAACCTTTTTGTTTTATTTCTAGCAGTAATTACTTCAGTTTGTATTTTATTTTGCTGCTCATAAAGCAATGTCTACACTGTGTTAGGTCATTGGCTGGTCTTTAATAAATGTTTTAACCAGTGTATCAGACTCATTTTGAATTGATCTGACATTAGGTTGGTACAACGTTAAGTAGCTTCTGATGTAGTTAAGCTACTTTTAACACATTTGTGTAACTTAGCTTGCTATATTTCTATAGGTGGTAGCTTCTGTGTAGTGAAGCTTCTAATCATCCTCCTCTATTGTCACCTTGCTCACATGGCTTTCGTTTTCTGCTCCTGTCATTCATGATTTTCTCTGCCTCGACTTCAGCACCCCCCTTTTTTATTGGGGATAGGGGTGGGGGGCTTTTTTAATCCAAACTGATTCTCAGACCTTGCCTATGTATATTCTGAGCTGGTGTCTCACCAAAAAACTCATTATGGTTAGATTGTGATGATGAAGACTCTTGATTCCTGATTTTTTTGTGTGTCCTGGGTCAAACAGACAGGTGTGCATTTTCAGGTATTTCTAGATATGGGCCACATGCCTTTCAAGAGCAGGATTTAAATTTTCTAAAACAAGTCGTAAAATATTTTTTTCACAAATACTTTTTGTTTTACAGTAGTGTAAACAAACAAAATGAGATTTAAAGATCCAGCCAAATCTGCCGGAAATATTTAACAGCAGGCATTTGTTTTTTGTCCTGCCCCCTCATGGTTGTTATTGTTGGAAACTAGAGGATCTTATCTTTCCAACAAGGGTTTGGAGTTATTGTCTGACCATTTCTGGTGACACAATTTCCGTGCATAGCACAGGCATGCTCCGTGCGTAAAATCTGTAGACATGGCTGCATTGAACTCAGATCGCTTTCAGCATGGCTGCAAGTGTAGATTGCTCCGTTTGCTCGTTTCTTTTCTCTCGTGATCATGAAATATATTAATGGCACAGAAGAAGAAAATTACTGTTTGGAAAGCTTTAGAGGAAATTTGGCAAACCAGTGACGAAGAAGTCAAAGAGTCTTCAGACAGCAGCTTGGATTTTGAAGTGGAAGAAGATGAGGAAATGCTTCTAAGAGACCCGGTTCATGAGTAAGTTGTGCTGTAACATTTTATTTACAGCATTTTTACATTTTGTGTCTGCTATTTCAGAAAGTGGGCACATGGATATAGAAGGAAATAATGCTGATCTTGTAATCAGAGAACTTTGCTATGAATTCCCTTTATATAGGTTTTACATCATCCACAGTATTACAACATTTTTTATCTGGCTATAATATAAAATTTGTTTTCTTTTATTCATAAAACTTTGTAATAAACTACTTTTTCTATATTTTCACAGCTAGGAGTTAGTAGGACCATCTAGAACACAACAGACCCTGCCCCTCGCCACTTCAACTAAGCCTTTATCTTCTTCAAGGAGAGATGTCTATTCTGCGAATAACTGCACCTATGAACTGAATATGTCATAACTGTGTTAGAATGTTGTTCGTATGATTATTATATGTCAGCGTCAGGCACAACTTCAGAATCAGAATCAAGTTTATTGCCAAGTAGGTTTGCACTTACAAGTAATTTGACTTGGTGTTGATGGTGCAGACAAAACAAAATAGATATATACACAGAGAGCTATATACACGGTACACTGTGCGTTAATGTAACACAGAAGGTCTGGAGATGCTACGTTGGATAACCCAACGCCCACCCTCAGCCCAACCAGGCGGCCCGCTCCTCCCCCAGACTCCTGATGGCAATCCGAGAACAGGGGTGTGAGCCTGACACAGCCCACCCACCCTCCACATAGTAGCAGGTGCCAGCGCACTGCCCTTGCCCCCCATGTACCCTACCCAGAACCCTCAAAGTCTAAAAGCGAATGGGGGCAGAGGAAGCCACCAGGGGTGAGGCCTACACAATCAGCCACCCCAGATGCCTCCCCCTAAAAGTGTGTAAGATTTATAATAAAATTGGAATCAAGGACATCACCAGACAGTGGGGTTGGGAATTCCTCCCCGCTCATCAGCGACGCCCCTTCCCCTAAACGTCCTACATATGTGGCAGCGTGATGGAGCAGGTAGAGGGAGGTGTCCGGGGATGGGGAGGAATGACTTGGGAGCATCATGCCCTCCAAGGAAGTAAGCTCACCGCTGACTCCAAAAGTCACCCCTATTGTCCAAAAACCCACCCAGAGAGGGAGGCTTTGCTAGCCATACCACCACAGTCCACAGGCTGTGATATGCGGCATGGTCTGAGAGCCAAGCACAAACTATGACCAAAGAGATGCCCCCCCCCTGAAGGGGAGAGGATCTGCCATGTTAGTGTCCATACCCCTCCTCTTCCCTCCCCCCCAGCTTGACAGGGCCCGCCAGTGCACCAGAGGCCGCAGGTGTGGCCAGACACCAGGGTGTACACCGGCTCAAACCTCGGGGACTTGGGTTTTGTGGAGTTCCTGTGGAGCTCCTGATTCTGTGAAATTCCTGACTCTTGATATATTTGCTTTACTTTCTTCGCTCTATCTATATCTAATCTTCTTTTCTTATCTAAAATTCTTGAGAAAGTAGTTGCTAATCAACTTTGTGAACATTTACAAAGTAATGACCTACTTGAAGAGTTTCAGTCAGGCTTCAGAGCTCATCATAGCACTGAAACAGCTCTGGTGAAGGTCACTAATGATATTCTCATGGCCTCAGATAATGGACTTGTGTCTATACTTGTCCTGTTTGATCTCAGTGCTGCATTTGATACAGTTGATCACAATATTCTCCTACAAAGACTTGAGCATACTGTAGGGATTTAGGGGAAAGCGTTAGGCTGGTTTAAATCTTATCTATTGGACAGATTCCAGTTTGTTCATGTTAATAATAAATCTATATTTATAATAATAATAATAATAATAATAGTAACTCTATTATTATTATTATACTAATAATAGTAATAATGTGACGTTCTTGGCACTGGCGCTGATTTTTCTACACTCTGCACACCTGTTCCTCTCTGCCCTGCTCACAATTATCCGTTACTGGCTTCAGCTGTTTTCCTCTCCATATAAGCCCCGTCCAAATCAGCTTCCAGTGCCAGATCGTCTCATAGCTTGCTAGCGAGTACCTTCCAGCGTTTTTCCCTGTTCTGTCTGCTAACCCGTACCTGACCTGTTCTGCCTTGACCACCGAGAGTGCCTAACCCCTTATCTGATTCTGTCTGCCCACGTCTGGAAACCTGACCCGGCCCGTCCCTGGATTTCTGCATCTGCCTTCGCCTTGGATTGCTTGCCTGTGAACCTGACCTGTCTGACCGTGAGTTTTTCGAATCTGCCTAACCCCTGACGTCTGTGTATCTGCTAGTTTTTTGGACCTTGGATTGGACCTGGACCTGCCTTCTGGATTTCCCCTCTTGTACCTCTGCCTGGATTTGGCTCACTGGACTTTGCCCCACAGACCATCACCCGTCAAAGACCCCAGTGGACAGTCAGCCGCTCAACGGCTCAAACCCCCGCAAGCCCCTTCCTGCCGAGCCGGTCCCCGAGCTCACAAACCCTCTAACAGGTTAGTGTTTCAGATTACCTCTTTTCCCTTTTTCCTCCCTGACTGATCACTAACCTGTTGTCTCCGTCTCAGGGGGTTACCGGCTCGAGAGCTACCCGCGCGCTCCACGCGCAGCGCATGCACAGTCAAAATAAAGCCTGTTACCAACCACTGACCTGTTCTGTGTCGAATCTTGGGTCCTACGTTATCGTTCGTTACAGAAACGATCTGGCCAAGAAATGGATCCCTCGCCAGACGGTCAGTGGCGGGCTAGCGTAGAAAAGTCCATCTCTGAGTTAGAAGCCGGCGTGTCCGAGATTTTAACTCATCTCCGCAGCCAGGCTTCGCCTAACCCGGCACTTCCGCAAACACCTCCTCCCGCTACTACGTCACGCGTCGTGACGTCATCTTCGGAACCACGTCTCACTCCGCCAGAACTCTTTCGAGGTGATCCCGAGCAGTGTCGGGCATTCCTCACGCAGTGTGACATTAATTTTGAGCTTCAGCCATCATCCTATCCCACTGATCGCTCAAAGGTTGCTTATGTAATTTCTTTGCTGGCTGGTAAAGCAAGATTGTGGGGAGCCTCTGAGTGGCAAAACGACTCCCCTCTATGCTACTCATATTATGAATTTTCACAGGAGTTGGTCAGGGTGTTCAGCCCTGTGTTGCCCTGCCGGGAGGCCACTAGGGGGCTTTTGACTCTTAGACAAGGAGACAGGTCAGTAGCCAATTATATTATTGATTTTCATCTTTTAGCTGCTGAGAGCCCCTGGAATGAGCCTGCACTGATGGATGTTTTTATAAATGGACTGAGTGAAAAGATAAAGGACGAGCTCGCAACTCGGGATTATCCTAGGACCCTTCAGCAATTAGAGGACCTAGCAACCCGTATTGACCTCCGCCTCATGGAACGGCGAAGGGCACGTCGCTCTGCTCCTTTCTCCCGCTCTTGGTCACCTTCACCCGGCCCAGCAGCAGCATCGCCCTCTCATGGTCCAGCTGACCCTGAACCAATGCAACTAGGAAAGGTTAAACTGACCACTGAGGAGCGTCAGCGCAGGGTTCAACGCAACCTTTGTCTCTACTGTGGTGCAGAGGGACATCGCGCCGCATTCTGCCCAGTAAAAGGTCAGGCTCAGTAGGGGGGGGGGGATCCCTATTGAGCCGAACCAAGCTCTCTGTCTCCCCTGACCTCCGGTTACCAGCTGTGATTACTGTCGCCGCCACGTCCCATAACCTGTCTGTGTTTATTGATTCTGGAGCTGACACAGAGTTTCTGGATGAGGGACTGGCTAGAAGGCTAAACATCAAGCTTCTACCAAGCCCGTCTCCCCGCAGCATCCTGGCGCTGGACGGTCACAGACTGGACCACTCTCATCTCGTCACGGAACCCATTGAACTGCTGATCGGAGGTAACCACAGAGAGACTCTCACTTTTTTGATTATTAACTCTCCACAGGTCCCAGTTGTCCTGGGGGCAACTTGGCTTAGGAGACACAACCCCCTCATAGACTGGCGGAGGGTGGAGGTCACAGGATGGGCTCCGTCCTGTTCTGCCTCTTGTTTGCGGTCGGCCCAGCCTCTCCAGACACCCGACGTTAAGGTTGAGGAAACCTACCCTGACCTGTCCAGGGTTCCTGCTGAGTACCACGATCTGAGGGAGGTGTTTAACAAAGCTAAGGCCACAAGCCTGCCTCCCCATCGGCCTTACGATTGTTGTATTGATCTTCTTTCCGGGACAACTCCTCCAAGGGGCCGCCTTTATTCTCTGTCCGCCCCTGAGTCTGAGGCCATGCAGAGGTACATTGAGGATTCTCTTAGGGCAGGCATTATCCGTCCCTCCTCCTCACCTGCTGGCGCGGGTTTTTTCTTTGTGGGGAAGAAAGATGGCTCGCTTCGCCCCTGTATTGACTACAGGGGACTGAATGACATCTCTGTCAAGAACCGCTACCCTATTCCTCTGATGAACACTGCTTTTGATCAGGTCAGTGGGGCCAAGTTGTTCACAAAGTTAGACCTTCGAAATGCCTACCACCTGGTTCGTATTAGAGAGGGGGATGAGTGGAAGACGGCTTTCAACACTCCTACAGGTCATTATGAGTACCTGGTTATGCCATTTGGGCTCACAAATGCCCCAGCCGTTTTCCAAAACCTTGTAAATGAGGTACTCAGGGACATGATTGGGAGGTTTGTCTTTGTTTATCTCGACGACATCCTGATCTACTCAGAAGACCCCGTGACCCATAGACAACACGTCCGCTCAGTCCTGCTTCGCCTATTACAAAATCAATTGTATGTGAAAGCAGAGAAATGCGAGTTTCACGTTACAACCACTACCTTCTTAGGGTTTATCCTGTCCCCTGGCCAGATGGCCATGGATCCAGCCAAGGTACGGTCAGTGACAGAGTGGCCCATACCAACCGACCGGAAACAACTACAGAGATTTTTGGGGTTTGCCAATTTTTACCGACGTTTTATTCGAAATTATAGTCAAGTGGCCGCCCCGCTCCATGCCCTGACCTCAGTTAAGGCGAGGTTCAACTGGAACGATCAGGCTGGCAAGGCTTTTCGGCAACTCAAGCTCCTTTTTACCTCTGCTCCAGTCCTGGTCTCTCCCAATCCAGAGAGGCAGTTCATTGTTGAGGTTGATGCCTCCAGTTCCGGCGTCGGGGCAGTTCTCAGCCAGAGGGCTGAGGAAGGCCGAGTTCATCCATGTGCCTTCTTTTCTAGGAAACTGTCTCCAGCAGAGCGAAATTATGATGTGGGTGACCGAGAGCTCCTCGCTGTCAAGTTGGCACTGGAAGAGTGGAGGCATTGGCTTGAGGGATCAAGAATCCCTTTCCTTGTCTGGACGGACCACCGGAACCTGGAGTACCTTAGGACGGCAAGGAGGCTCAACCCCCGACAAGCAAGGTGGACTCTTTTTTTTAGTCGGTTTAATTTCACTCTGTCTTACAGACCCGGGTCTAAAAACATCAAGCCAGATGCTCTCTCTCGAATGTTTGAGGAGGAGGGTCCCGAACAGACACAGGAGTACATTCTCCCTGATTCGGTCCGGTGTGCAGTGACTCGGCTCAGTCTGGAGCAAGAGGTTAGGAGTTCTCTCGTTGGGATGTGTATTCCTGAGGCCTGCCCCAAGGACAGACTTTTCGTCCCTGATTCCTTGAGGGGTAAGGTGCTCGAATTCTGTCACTGCTCCCGCCTGTTTTGCCACCCTGGCATCACCAAGTCTTTACACATTGTCCGCTCCCAGTTTTGGTGGCCTACTCTGACCCGGGATGTCAAGGACTTTGTTTCAGCCTGTACCCATTGCTGCCAGGCAAAAGTCTCCCGTCGGCCCCCATCTGGTCTCCTCCGACCTCTGCCGGTTCCCTCTCGGCCTTGGTCCAGCCTGTCCATGGACTTCATCTCTGGTCTCCCTGCCTCCGATGGTAACACAGTCATACTCACCATTGTGGACCGTTTCTCTAAGATGGTCCACATAGTTCCCTTACCCAAACTCCCCTCTGCCAAGGACATGGGAGTGATCCTGGCTAGAGAGGTGTTCCGCCTGCACGGCCTACCGGCCGATATAGTTTCGGACCGAAGACCACAATTTGTGGCTCGATACTGGCGGGAGTTCTGTTCCCTGTTGGGCATAACAGTCAACCTCTCCTCCGGTTTCCACCCACAGACAGATGGTCAGACAGAGAGGCTAAATCAGGAAGTAGAGACCAAGCTTCGCCTTTTCTGCAAATCAGATCCCACTAAGTGGGCCCAGAATCTGCCTTGGGTGGAGCATGCCATTAATGCCACTCCCTCCAGCTCCACAGGCCTCTCTCCCTTTTATGTTGTTTATGGTTTTCAACCTCCAGTGTTCTCCATCCAGGAGAGAGATGCAAGGGTTCCATCTGCTCATCTGTCGGCTCTGAGGTGCCAGCGAGCCTGGAGGAGGGCCAAGAGAGCCATTCACCGCTCCTCTCAGGCCCAGGCTAAGGCAGCCAACCGCCGGCGGGTCCCAGCCCCCCAATATCAGCCAGGAGACAGGGTTTGGCTCTCGACCAAAGACCTTCCCCTCAAGGTTGAGAGCAGAAAGTTAGCGCCCAGATTTATTGGGCCTTTTCCCATCACTAAGGTGGTGAACCCAGTGGCGGTCTGCCTCCGTTTGCCTCCATCCATGAGAATCCACCCCACTTTTCACGTTTCCCGCATTAAACCGGTCAAAACCTCAAGTCTTGCGCCCGCCTCCACATCCCCACCACCCTCCCGGCTCATTGATGGTTCCCCGGCCTACACTGTTAGACGTATCCTCAAGTCCAGGAGATGGGGAAGGGGAACTCAGTACTTGATTGACTGGGAGGGCTACGGACCTGAGGAGCGCCAGTGGGTCCCCTCTCGGTCCGTCCTGGACAAATCTCTAATCAGGGATTTTCACAGAGCCCATCCTGACCAGCCTAGGCCGTCTGGAATCCGCCCTTAAGGGGGGGGCTCTGTGACGTTCTTGGCACTGGCGCTGATTTTTCGACACTCTGCACACCTGTTCCTCTCTGCCCTGCTCACAATTATCCGTTACTGGCTTCAGCTGTTTTCCTCTCCATATAAGCCCCGTCCAAATCAGCTTCCAGTGCCAGATCGTCTCATAGCTTGCTAGCGAGTACCTTCCAGCGTTTTTCCCTGTTCTGTCTGCTAACCCGTACCTGACCTGTTCTGCCTTGACCACCGAGAGTGCCTAACCCCTTATCTGATTCTGTCTGCCCACGTCTGGAAACCTGACCCGGCCCGTCCCTGGATTTCTGCATCTGCCTTCGCCTTGGATTGCTTGCCTGTGAACCTGACCTGTCTGACCGTGAGTTTTTCGAATCTGCCTAACCCCTGACGTCTGTGTATCTGCTAGTTTTTTGGACCTTGGATTGGACCTGGACCTGCCTTCTGGATTTCCCCTCTTGTACCTCTGCCTGGATTTGGCTCACTGGACTTTGCCCCACAGACCATCACCCGTCAAAGACCCCAGTGGACAGTCAGCCGCTCAACGGCTCAAACCCCCGCAAGCCCCTTCCTGCCGAGCCGGTCCCCGAGCTCACAAACCCTCTAACAGGTTAGTGTTTCAGATTACCTCTTTTCCCTTTTTCCTCCCTGACTGATCACTAACCTGTTGTCTCCGTCTCAGGGGGTTACCGGCTCGAGAGCTACCCGCGCGCTCCACGCGCAGCGCATGCACAGTCAAAATAAAGCCTGTTACCAACCACTGACCTGTTCTGTGTCGAATCTTGGGTCCTACGTTATCGTTCGTTACAAATAATAGTAATAGTTACTAATAATAGTAACTCTAGGGTCAGTTGTAGAGCACTAACAAGGTTATATGCTATGTATGTGTATATATATATATATATATATATATATATATATATATATATATATATATAAATTAATTGCATATTCTTTTATTTCTGAAAGTGTAATAGTCTGTTTGGGCATTTTAATGTGCAATTTTGCAATAAATGACACTAATAAAATACATGCTTGTACAAAACATATTTTTATGTTATTTTTCAAGCACTTTTCAGAATTGGAATGAAAACATCCTGGTGCCAAATGTTAAACTCTGGACTATAATGGCTAAATGACTAATCATGACGCCCTGATGTTTACACCATGTGTAAACAAATGTGTAAATAAATACCTGTTTTCATGCCGATATATTTTTTTTTTTTGCCTCTTAAACAAAGCTAGACATGGTATTATGCATAAACATATAAATTAATAAAAATTGTACATTTCAATAAAGTCATGAGTTTTGTTCATTTCTTCACTCTCTCACACATCTAATTCTGAGCTTTCACACCAACAACAATAATTTCTTTGAATACTTTTGCTTGCTGTTTATATCCATATTCATAGAGTTTAAGCCTGGAAAAAGGTTTTAAATTTCCAGGTCATTCCAGTCTTACACTTTGCTTGCAACTGGGCAGGAGCTTAGTACCCAGAATGAGACTGTTTAGCAACTGTTTAGTAACTCCAGGTACTTCGTTTGGCAACGTAATTCAGCCTTAGTTTGTCAAATATAGAGAAAACAAATTAATAAGCATTAAAGTACGGTTTATGGGTTGGGTTTCTGCAATTTTATCAACGTGTAAAAACTCATCTTCAGAACCAATGTCTGCTCAAAATGGTGATCTGCACCATGTAATCTACTTTCAGCAGTTATCACCGGTTATTGCACCGTAAACTGCAAAAAATACGTGCAGAGTTGCTCTGTCTGCCTTTACTACCGTCGGCTCCTATGGCGGAGGGATAGTTCAGCTGGATACAAAGTGTGGGCAGTGCAGGCAGGTCTCATAATAACCACTGTTTCGTCACTTATTTTAGAGCCCAAATAAGCAATTTCACTTTCAGAAACCTACCCAAAAAAACCGCAACCCGTGACTCATGAAATTTAGAAGCGCTTTTAGAAAAAAGAAGCCCAAAGTCGCATGTGTCCGAGGGTAAAAGAAACTTTGCGCTCACTGTTGGCAACAGTGAGCGCAGCGCGGGTCTGTTTTGCTACAGTTTTCTAGCACTCTTGAAACTACGGAAAGCGCCGAGGGTAAAAGAAACACAGTCCGGAGAGCGCGGCGGGGGGAAAAACATTAGGGAACGGTGTGTGTGTTTTGACGCGACGCGCGATTAAAATGGGTTTGCGTTAACGCCGTTAATAACGCGTTTAACTGACAGCACTAATATATATATATATATATATATATATATATATATATATATATATATATATATATATATATATATATATGCTTCCGATTGGCAAAATGATCAGACAGCATTGGATTCATTTCCACTGTTATGCTGATGACACTCAGCTATATTTATCCATAAATCCTGATGAATCCAATCAATTACTTTGACTGCAGTCATGTCTTGATGACATCAAAAGCTGGATGACTTTAAATTTAAAAAGACATGTAATTTAAATCCCATATTAAACAGCTATCCAGAGTTTCCTTTTTTCAACTCCGGAATGTCGCCAAAATTAGAAACATTCTGTCCAGGGGGGATGCTGAAAAACTAGTCCATGCATTTCTTACTTTAAGGCTGGATTATTGTAATTCTTTACTATCAGGAAGTCCACAAAAGAGAGAGAACTTTTTGTTCTCTCTCCTTTTTTCATAGTAGGTACACCTGGTCTGGCGTTCTGTTAGCTGTGACATCATCCAGAGAAGACAGATCACCCACTATTACCATCTAATGTAGAATAGATTCCTGGATCAATGTGTGCTTCTGTGCTTGTTTGCCTCTCTTGTGGTGTCTCTGCTCTGTCTTCTGTAACCCCCGGTCTGTCGAGGCAGATGACCGTTCATACTGAGCCTGGTTCTGCTGGAAGTTTTCCTTCCCGTTAATGGGGAGTTTTTCTTTCTGCTGTCGCTTCATGCTTGCTCAGTATGAGAGATTGCTGCAAAGCCATGGACAATGCAGACGACTCTGCCTGTGGCTCTGCGCTTCTCCAGGAGTGAATGCTGCTTGTCAGGACCTTATATAGGAAATGTTTGACTAATCTGTATAATCTGACCCAATCTGTATAATCTGATTGAATTTGACTTTGTAAAGTGCCTTGAGATGACATGCTTCATGAATTGCCGCTATATGAATAAAATTGAATGGAATGGATTTGAATTACTTAATTTATGTAATATTAGATAACGATTCCCATGTTGTAATATAATATGGGTATTGTAATTGTAATATTAGTAATGAGTAGCACATTGATTTGAAATTCTGTTCCTACATAATATTCTTTGCTGAGGTTACACTGCAATACAAGCAGGGGTTATACAGTGTTATTTTATTCCCAGGAAGATTTTTAACTGCTTTATTTTCAAGTTTGCAACTCACGAGAAGACACTGCTCTCCTCCCTATAAGTGTTAAGTCCCTCATCGCAGGACTTGGATCGTTCAGTGGTGATGGCCAGCAGGTAAGAAGAGCGGCGACTTTTAATGCTTCCTGTCGAGACAAAAGTACACTTCAATTTATTTATATAATACCAGTTGCATGAAAAAAAATCTGGTAGCACATATTTACAAAAACTGTCATCTCTGAACAATGTTCAAGACAACACACATTCAATCCGGTCTGGATTAAAAACACCTTAGTGCTAATCATTAAAGTCCAATCTAAAAGATAAATCAGATTTAGATAAAAATATATATTTCTATCTAAATAATATGATTGTAATACATGAAACAGATAAAGACAAACATGTTATAACATATGGTACAGAACAGGGATTTAGGTCAGTTTTAATCAGAGCATGCTTGTCATTAAGCTATGTGCTGATACTTTAACCCTTGCTATAGTGATATTTTTAATCCGCTGTTCATGACAGACTGAAACAGCCATTTACTGTATATGACTCATTTACTGAGTTCCACAGTATGACTTGTTCAGTTTTAAATGTATTTTTATCATATTGACCTTTAACAGACACCATTTGTGACAGATAATTTTAAAGAGAACTTTCAGTTTTATTTTTAAAAAACTTGAAACATTGTTCAGTGGATAATTATTGTTGCATAAGAAACAGACACAAATACTATTGAAAAGGCCTTTAGGTGACATTAGATCGGTCACATTCCTTTTAGTTCAAAGACTTCCCTTGAGATTGTCTAAATATGATGTTTGTGAAGGTAAACTTGTGAGAAACTGCTTACTTAGATGAAATTCTTTAGCTAGGTAAAACTCACTAAATGGAATGGAACCTTGTGTTTTCCTATGCTATGAATATTTCAGTGTGTTTTGGGACCTTGACATCTGTTTTCAGTTGGTTCTTGTAGTTTATCTCTGTAATACAATCCCCAAAAATTTAGTTTGAAAAAAAAAAATTACAATATATTTGTCCTTTCTGCTTTCAATGTAGAAATGGAAAACAGAAGCAAATACACATTTATAGACTACTCAGCTGAAACACATAACTCCAGTTGTGGTCTTAACTACATTTTTACTTTGTCTTGTACTTTAGATCCCCCCTCTCCTCAAGACCTGTCAAAAACACAGCTTCAACATCAGGACTATCAGGGAGGAATAGCATTGGGGGTCAGAATTGACAAAGTATTCATCCACATTCGGTTTATCTTGTCCCTCTTGATGGCCTGTCCTGAATGGGTTGTAGGTCACCTGATCTGAAAGCTCTGCTGCATGCCTTCTGTGGTTGCCAAACATCTTTGTTCTTCTGTTAGGGTATGTGGTGATCTGTCCCTCTGTGGTAACACTCTGAGACACTAACATTAATGTATTCCAACTGAGAAACTATGAGTCAATGATATTATGAGAGCCACATGCACTTAAAATTTACAAGAATGATTGAAGTACTAATGAATGTCATCATATTAGAGATGTTATGCTCAGATGTCTAATCCCTGTAAAATAATATCACAAAATACGAATGAAGAACATTCCTGATTTTGATCCGTAGTGGGCATTGACCTATCTGTAATAGTAGAGATTTTCTTGTTCTATAAATGCGACTTTAGTAACAGGTTTACATTTCTCTTAAGGCTTAAGGTGATGCTGGCTGCAGTGATGGCTTGGTTTCTTGACACAACAGAGTGAGCTTGTACACAACAAGCCTGGTGGTCAACAGTGAGGCTGAAAGGATCATCTGTAAGGCCACCATTTCAGGCGAGCAACACTGGTTGAAAGGTGAACATCATGTGGCATGACCTAAAAAGGCCACTCATGCTAGAAACCCCTCCAATGTGTCTGAATTTAAGCAATTCTGCAATGCAAAATAATTTACAGTAACATAAAACACTCCAGGTATCACCATCAATATAACTGAATGCACCTCCCCTACTCTGCACCTTCTTGTATGAGCCAATGTGACGAGTGAATTTCTCCATTGTGAGATCAATAAAGACTATCTTATCTTATCTTACCACTTAATTGGCAACTTTTGCCTCCAAGCAAATAAAACCAGTCAGGCTTAGGGGATCAATATGCTTTCACCGTAGTCCAGGTTGGGTTTGATAGCTTTTTTTACTTAATAAAAAAACACTTTTTTTTTTAGATATTAACATTTGTTTGTTCGTCTAAAACATTTATGTGCGACAAAAATAGCATCAGAAGAAATCTGTCAGCATGTGTGTATAGCACTGTATCTAGGGAGAAAATAGAATTAAGAACTGCTGCAACAAATATTATTGTTTCTGTTAAAGATGGATGTTGCCATAAGACAATATATAATACTGAAAGTAAATATTATTTACAGACAGAAAATATGATCCTGGAGATTTTGAAGATACTTTATGCCTGTATGTTGGAAAGCTGTGTGTTGATGCAAAAAGAAACTCACTAACCTATGAAAGGAATGGAGGAGAGGGAATTAAAGGTATGGGCCAAGCTACCATTAACCCTGCAGCTAGACCCCATTTCTTGAGAGATAGGAATTGTTTCAGCTGCGGGAGTCCAACCAGATGGTACCAGGGTTTCAGTAGGTGTGGAATCAGCTGGAATGGAAAGCTGATGGGTAAATGGGAACACAGAGGTAATGACCTCTCTGTTCTCTCTTGGCTGGTTCATCTTCTCCTCTGGAGACATCGGGATGGGAGTTGACTGGAGACAGAACAATGTGCCCTCATCATTGTCTCTTCTAGCGCCTTGTCCCCAGTAGAGTTGAGGGCTTATGTGCTCTCTGAAGGAGTTGGCCTGCTGGGGGAGATGTCCCTCTTTGTGGTAAAAAGAGGGGCTGGAGCTTTTATACCCCACTAGTTCCTGTTCTTCAAGTCTCCTTTTTTGGGGCTCAGCCACCTGCCGACCTAATTGTATGTGGCTGAGCGACACCATGGGTGAAGCTGTGATTGTTGTGACTGCAGTTTTGTGCTCACGTCCTCCTGGAGTTTTCTTGCTCCTTTGCTCTCTTTTATTAGTGATACTGGAATTTGGCAAAGCCTGTTCATAATTTTGTGAGACCAGAGCAGTAGCCTCTGCCAGTGTTTCCACAGAGCGTCCATAATTGTGCTCGTATTCAGCATAAGCTGCCTGTAGACTTTCTGAGCAGGATTTTGTAGCAGCCCTTGATCCACTACCATAGACCCTCAGCCAGGAAGATTCATGCACAGCAGCTGCTGCTCGGTAGTGATGAAGGAAGCTTTCTTTTCTGTGGTGATCTGCGGAGGTTGTGAGACCAGATCTAGTTCCGGGACTGGGTGTTGAACACAACTCTGACTCTGCAAAATAGTCCTGAGATATACTGCAATAGTGGGGGGGGGAGTGTTCTGTGGCCTGTGCTTGGCTGTAGTACCAGTCTGACAAAGCCAGGTGGCAGAGTGCATCACTGTGAGTGCAGGAAGTGGCAAGCTGGCTGCTCCTCCTCCTCCGAGGAGGAGGAGGAGGAGGAGGCAGCGTTGCAGAGGTGATGGCAGCATTGTGGTTAGAGAAATGGAAGTCAAACACATCAAGGGCTGCAGAAGCACGGCCCTGGTGCCGCCATAGTGGAGCAAAATTACTGCTGGAGTCCTCTGGAGCTCGTGGTTGGCCAGACCTGGAGGTAGCCGGAATCTGGTTGTCCAGTGGTGAAACAGTACTGCTGCCTCTGCAGGGCCAGTTGTCCAAATGACCAGGAGGGCTGGAAGTGGGCTGTCGCAGAGTGGAACTTGCAGTGGTGGCAGTAGTACAGAGATGTGGAGGTTCTGTTAGCTTCTGGGCCTCACCTAAGTACAGTGTACTGCCTTTTGAGTTGACATTGTGGGAGTATACCTACGGAGATGTTGGAAAGAGAACACAATGGAAAAATAAAAAAGAGTAAGATGACAGACTGGGGTAAATGCTGCACATTTCTTTCTTGTGCTATTTAATATTCTTGACGTTCAACCAAAACTGGCTGGGGTATTATTTTTCTTATATACCCAAAGGCTGCTAACATGAACATGGCATCTGCTATATGTGTCTTGTCTTATTTGTGCTTTTTGTGCAAGAGGTTTTTTATATCTCAAACTGTATCCTGTAATAGGATAAAGTATGAGTTATGTTTTTTCCCTTGCACCTTCCTTTTTTGTGGCCTCTATTTTTCCACAGAGTAATGGCAGCGCCCTGTGGGCACCGTGTAAGGCAGTTGTCCTTGGCAGCAAGGCCTCAGTAAATCGTCTCCCCCTGTAAATGTTTGTGATGTTTGTTTGTTATGTTATGGCGGTTGTACAGAAACAGCAGGAAAAAGTGTAAGTACATCAGTTTTGTGTGTCTGTTTGGGTGAAAGTGCTTATATTTCCGTGAACACTCTCCAGAGGCCATTGTCCTTGATGTTATCAGCCGGCTAACAGTTCAGAAAGCATCCACAGGTGTCAGCAGGGAAGGGTGGTAGCAGGGCAGAGTTCTGAGCTCGTTCCTCATAACAAAACCAGGAGTGATTAGATAGCTAAAGGATCTGCCTCCCATTCTACTTTTAGAGACTCTAGGAACCACCAGCAGACCTGCAGTCTGAGAACAAAGTGCACTACTAGGAACATACGGGGTAATCAGAGCTCTGAAATATGACGGAGCTTGAATATTATACGTGAGGAGGAGTATTTTAAATTCTATTCCAGATTTAAAAGGAAGCCAATGAAGGGAAGCTAAAACTGGAGAAATATGATCCCTCTTGTTGATTTTCATCAGAACTCTTGCTGCAGCATTTTGGATCAGCTGAAGACTTTAAACTGCATTTTGTGGACTTCCTGATAGTAAAGTAGTCCAGCCTTGAAGTAACAAATGCATAGACTAGTTTTTCAGCATCAATCCTGGACAGAATATTTTTAATTTTGGCAATATAGGTTAAAAAATAGAGGTTAAAAAAGGAAACCCTGGAAAGCTGTTTAATATTGGATTTAAATTACACGTCTTGGTCAAAAACAACACCAAGATTTTTTTACTTTATTATCAGAGGCCAAGTTAATGCTGTCCAGATTATGAACAATTACAGCATAGTATTACCAGTGTAGCTGCTAAACAGGGTCATGGACTTTCATCTTACCAATTTCGGGAATCCGCATTTTTCATACGTGCCATGATTTTGTTATGCAAGCTGAAGGATGGTGAAGCTTCAATTGAATAAGTCAGAATGTTCAGTTGTTCGGTGTATTAACCCACACAACTCATTACAACATAGCAATAGTAATATCGTCTTTATTGTCATTGAAACATACATAACAATGAAATTTGCTTTCTGCATATAACCAATCCCCTTGGAGAGCAGTGGGTTGCCATGTGCGGAGCCCGGGGAGCAATCTCGGGTTAAGTATCATGCTCAGGGACCCAGAGTGCCGGCACTGGGGATCGACCGGGTACTTGCATCCTTCTCTGAGTGCAAGCGCGCTGCTCTAACCACTCGGCCACGACCCCCCCAGCATATGACAGAAATTGCTGGACACAGTGGTGGGCACAGCTAACCAAAGAATTAGCTTCACAAACTCATATTCCACAAACAAAAATATTATGTTCACTATCATTAAACCGAGAATAAATTTGAGGACGCTAACGCTATTCAACGGCTCTCATTCAGTCTGTGTCACGTCTTCAAAGGATGCTGCACGCACATCGCACATGATGAACGTGTGCAACAATGCATGTTTGAGGGGAAAGCTGTTTAATTACTTTTAAATTTTAACTTTTACATAGCGGTGGAAGCATTTGAGAAGAACGTTTTATCCCTCTGTGGCCAGGCAATTGCATTTTAGGAAACACAATGTGAATTTAGGTCGGATGCCAGTGTTGCAAGTTCTTGCGAGAGAAACAAGCAACCAGCTCTATTCCTTCAAGCTTGTATAAATGAATAAGCCCAAATATGTATTTAATAAGCATTCCTGGTAACACTGCTGGAAGCCTGGAACAAAGTGCTAAGCCTTTCCGAGGTCCCTGTTGCCCTCTGTCATCAGACTCTTTAAACGGATTCATGATTAGTTGAAGTGTAAATATGTTGTAATTTTCCTACAAACTTAAAAAATGCTGCTTGTGATGCGTAAAAACTCATATTTATCCTTTGTTATTTGTTGTCTCGCGGAAGTTGCAATTTTTTCACCTGCGCAATGCATGTTGGGTTAATAATGCAGTTAGGTCCTACTGGACTAGAACCTACAGAGGAACAAGTGGCCGTTACCTTTGCAAGTTAAATCCAGCTACAATGCCGACTATATTTATCCATAAAACCCTGACGCCTTGCTAGCGAATGATGCTGGAAGAACCATCAGAGACAGGCAACAACGGAATCCCTTTTAAATAAATAATGTGCTGCCACTGCTGCTGGTACAGAATGTGAAATCACGGACCCGACACCGGACTGAAGACCAGACCTTTAACAGGTGTTAACAGACCAAAGACCTGACTGATCAGATCCTAAGGAAGTGTCATATAATTTTACTATTTGACACCCTGAGGCAGACACCCTGTCTACTTTTAAGACTAGGCTTAAAACTTTTCTTTTTGACAAAAATTATAACTAGTGGCTCATGTTACTCTCAGCTACCTTTATAGTTTTACTGCTATAGGCTTAGGCTACTGGAGTATATCAGGATCTAATTTTCTCACTCTATTGAGTTCTACTGTTCTTCAATTATGCATTATGTGTTGTCATTTCTGCTTTAACTTTCTGTTCTCTCTCTTTTCTCTTCATAGTAGGTACACCTGGTCTGGCGTTCTGTTAACTGTGACATCATCCAGAGAAGACGGCTCACCCGCTACTACCATCTAATGTAGAACAGATTACTAGATCAATGTGTGCTTCTGTGCTTTTTTGTTTCTCTTGTTGTGTCTCTGTTCTGTCTTCTGTAACCCCAGTCGGTCGAGGCAGATGACCGTTCATACTGAGCCCGGTTCTGCCGGAGGTTCTGCCGGAGGTTCTGCCGGAGGCTTGCTCAGTATGAGGGATTGCAGCAAAGCCATGTACAATGCAGATGACTCTTCCTGTGGCTCTACGCTTCCCCAGGAGTGAATGCTGCTTGTAGGGACTTTGATGCAATCAACTGGTTTCCTTATATAGGACATTTTTGACCAATCTGTATAATCTGACCCAATCTGTATAATATGATTGAACTTGACTTTGTAAAGTGCCTTGAGATGACATGTTTCATGATTTGGCGCTATATAAATAAAATTGAATTGAATTGAATTGAAAACCACGAGCAGTGCCTGACAGGGAAAAAAAGAAAAGAAAAAGGACACTTCGGCTTTCTATATGAAGACATATCTCATGTTACCCACACTGAATGGAAAACTTGGTGGCCCTGAGATGCAAAGCACTACAACATTAACGAAAGCACTACAACATTAACAAAAACATTACAACATTAAGGAAAGCACTACAACATGTTAAGATATCAACTGAGTCAGTGGAGTGACCAGCTTGACGTAGGAGCTGAATGGCACACTTGGATAGCACCGACCCAAAGATTGGCACATATCTATCAGATACCACCCTGAGGGTGACACAGTTTCTTTTCTGATGTCACAGTTTGGATGTGTACAGCCCTTGCATGGGTGTGTACCTAGATCTCTATATAATGTTTGTGTGATGAGCAATTGGGGCTTCTTGCCGATCAAGAGCCCATCAGCGCTGATGTGTCTGTAACAGTTTCTCTACCTTTAGTAGATAAAGTAACTTGAAGTATACTTGTCTATTTCATGCATCTTGCATCCAAAGTAATATGTAAGTGGGGGTCGCCTGAAGGGTACAAATGAGCTGGGTCCACCGACGGTGTTTCACCGCAGAAAGGGTGCGGTAATTCTTAACAAACATTAATAAAAACATCACAACATTAAGGAAAGCACTACAACATTAACGGAAGCACTACAACATTAACAAAACGGAAGAGGTACATCCCAGTGGGAGACATAAGAAATCGCTGATTGGACTACAGCTCGTTTTTACTTTTGAACCGGAAGTTATTCTGGCTTTAATGTGTTTTTAAAAAAAAACATGAATGTTCTCGGTGATCCAAACCGTACTACTACTGTTCGACAGTACATTGACCGTGTGACACACATATTTCACTAACTTCACATGCTCACACGCAACACATGGCATTACTCACGCCCATCTGGGCTGCGGATGATCTGTTCACAGCTCTGTCCAACCAGAGCTCAGTCTAAACCCCGCCTTCTGTGGAGCTGTTTCAGATTCTTTCACAACTTATTTCTGCTGCAGTTCATGTTAACAGAGCAGCAGGAAGAGCGATCAGAGTAATGATTGTTTTGGTCTTAACCAGTGATGAAAGTGCGAAGCAGGAGGCAAGGGGGGAGAGCGGCTCCCAGATGAAGCCTTCATTCAGAACCAGTCATGGCTGCACACTGGATCAGAAAACAGATCTGTTAACCTGATGCAGTCTAAAACGCCACTTAGTCTGTTTATAAGTTTCGTTTTTATCTATTCTGCTTTTTTTTAACTACGAGCGCTGTGTTTCTGTGCCTCAATGCTCTAACTGCTCCTCTCCCCTCCCTTCCCTCGGACCCAGGGGTTCTATCAGCGGCCAGCCTTATCACAACGTTTAATGTTTAATGATTTTAATTGGGACATTTTGGTATGAGTGGAAACTCATACCAAAATGTCCCAATTGAAATCAATAGTAGAGTCAGTAGCTGTGTTTAATGCTTTTTTCTTTTTAACGACACAGAACCAGTGGTGCTTCGGTGGGCGTGCTGCCTTGGCTTGAATTCAGGTGCGCAAAATTACGTTACATGTAATTTAGGTGTGCACTTTTAACGGTCATTGCAAGAAACTTGTAACATCAGGGGCTTCAGCTCAGACCCATTATTCCTTCTGTTCCCTCTAAAGGAGCCCTTTAAAGTCTTCATTTATGCATTTTCCCCTCTGTTTATCGCCTCGCGCGCAGCACATGAGGGTTAAAGTCCAGCAGCTGGATCATGCGTAAAGACGCAGCGTGAGCCATTGTGTGCTTTAAGTGTTGCAGCTGAGGGGAAAATGTTGGACCGGATAGGCTTGATGAAACTCCGCCTCATTCACAAATGAAACCAACATGGATATAATAATGATAATCTGTAGTGTTTTCATTGCCTAGACGTGAATCTGATCATTCATATTGTGCCTTTTATTATCATCTACAATAACATAAAAAGGAAAAAAAATCGGTTGCAGTAACAACAACACAACCATCATAACAAAGGTTGTGGAAATAAAATGATGGTGTCTACCTCCAACATCCCCCCCTGTTGTAGTGCTTACGTTAATGCTGTAATGTTTTTGTTAATGTTGTAATGTTTTTGTTAATGTTGTAGTGCTTTTGTTAATGTAATGTTTCTGTTAATGTAGTGCTTTCGTTAATGTTGTAATGTTTTTGTTAATGTTGTAGTGCTTTCGTTAATGTAATGTTTTTGTTAATGTTGTAATGCTTTCGTTAATGTTGTAATGTCTGTGCTTGTTTGTCTCTCTTGTTGTGTCTCTGCTCTGTCTTCTCTAACTCCCAGTCGGTCGAGGCAGATGATTGTTCATACTGAGCCTGGTTCTGCAGGAGGTTTTCCTTCCCGTTAATGGGGAGTTTTTCTTTCCGCTGTCGCTTCATGCTTGCTCAGTATGAGGGATTGCTGCAAAGCCACGGACAATGCAGACAACTCTCCCTGTGGCTCTACGCTTCTCCAGGAGTGAATGCTGCTTGTCGGGACTTTGATGCAATCAACTGGGTTCCCTTATATAGGAAATAATTTTGACCAATCTGTATAATCTGATTGAATTTGACTTTGGAAAGTGACTTGAGATGACATGTTTCATGAATTGGCGCTATACAAATAAAATTTTATGGAATGAAATTGAAGTTGTAGTGCTTTGCACCTCAGGGCCACCGTAGTGTTCATCCATCAACCTCATGCAGTAGGGACAGTGGCTTTCTGCTGACACAGCTGCCTGTTTCCAGGGAGTCAGCTCTAAATCAAACCTATAACAATAATTAAATTGTGGTTAAAAATCTTTTAAGCTAATTATCCTTGCTCCCACAATGTCTTGGGGAAAAAAATCTCATAAAGCTGGGGGAGCAGTGGTCTGCTTTGGTAAAGGTGTTCGCTGAACTCTGCTTGTACTCAGGAAACCCCTGAAAGCTCCTTCCACTCACACAGAGGACCACAGCTTGCTGGCTAAATGGTTTGTCTCCGCCTCTCCGCTTCTGTCTGTCTCGCTATCTCTCTCTGTTAAATACACAGTTTCAAAGCATACAGCAGGACAAAGCCAAGGCAAGGCAAATTTATTTGTACAGCACATTTCAGTACTAAGACAACACAAAGTGCTTTACATGATTAGGAACTGAGCCTTATTTTATTATAAGTTTAAGCTGATGCGTGATCCACATATTTATCCTGTTGGATTAGTTTATCCCTAAAAAATATCCAAGACAATCTTGCATATACAATTATACAAACATTATTTGTATTTTTTTCTGTTATTTATGTTTTATCTAAAATTATTATTATTTTTTACCATTCCACGCAAATTTCTTTAAAGTGTCAACATCACAAAGAGAGCATGGGCATGGGCTAAAGCCACCCCCAGGAGGTGTTTCCCTCTTCCAGACATTTCTTCCCTGGTCAAAACACAGACTGCACAAAATTAAACCAAGTAGGGAGGAGCCGAGTTGGGCATGCCAAATCAAGTAGAGAAGAGTAGAATTGGGTGAGCTAAACCAAGAAGGGTCACTGAAATTGTGGCTATAGGGTTGAAAGTAAGCTGTCCTGTATTGAAGCGTTGGAAAAAAATAAGAGTCCTGCTGAGCCATGCAGCAACCCAAAAGCCCAGTGCGGTGTCCAGTCTCCCTCCACCTTATGTGGTGCTGGTAATGAACCCAGATAGCTAGTGTACTCAGGCGTACTGTCCTCTCTGCAGACGTTTTACCCTTTATAGTCTAGCATACCTACTGCCTACATTTCTTGTGACAAATTCCTATATTTCCTACACTTTCTGCTAATAGATAGTAGCAGGTTTGATTAGCTAGTTGGGCACTTGGAGCCGTTTGTTTTCCAGCAGACACACACTGTCAGTGCAGCACAGAGGGGGCTGTGACGCTGCACGTCATTGCAACTGCCTGCTTGGAGCAGCTCTGCATAAAGCTATGTGTCACATATAAAAGAATTCAATGTGAAGACTTCTTCCTGCTGAAAAGTTTATAGTGTGACTCTGTGTACGTGATCATAAAAATGGAGCACTGCATGTATCTGTCCTGGCAGAGTGCACTCGAAGCCGGCCTCAAGTATGCATGGACTCTCCACAGACTTTCGTGAACTCATGTCTGCACAAGTATGTGGGAACTTTTAAATAATAATGACACCTAGTGGTTAAAATCAGAATAAAAAATACTGTGCCTTTCATGAAACCCGCCAATTATTTAACGGTCCAAAGTTGGTGTGAACCTCAACTGAATTTTTACTTACACAGGATATGTAATGTTCTGTTTTGGGTTATTATTTGGTTAGTGTTATTTTCCTGCCTCTTGGGTTATTTGTGTTCTAGGTTCTTGAGTCCTGTTTAGCCGGTTCAATATTTTGTTATCTGTTTTCTGTATTAGTTCAATTCAATTCAATTCAATTTTATTTATATAGCGCCAAATCATGAAACATGTCATCTCAAGGCACTTTACAAAGTCAAGTTCAATCATATTATACAGATTGGGTCAGATTATACAGATTGGTCAAAAATGTCCTATATAAGGAAACCAGTTGATTGCATCAAAGTCCTGACAAGCAGCATTCACTCCTGGGGAAGCGTAGAGCCACAGGGAGAGTCGTCTGCATTGTACATGGCTTTGCTGCAATCCCTCATACTGAGCAAGTATGAAGCGACAGTGGGAAGAAAAACTCCCCATTAACGGGAAGGAAAACCTCCGGCAGAACCGGGCTCAGTATGAACGGTCATCTGCCTCGACCGACTGGGGGTTACAGAAGACAGAGCAGAGACACAACAAGAAAGACAAAAAAGCAAAGAAGCACACATTGATCCAGTAATCTGTTCTACATTAGATGGTAGTAGCGGGTTCTGCGCTTTGTTTTCATTATTGTCCTTGGACTCTGTTTTTTTTCCCCAGCTCCTGTCAGTTCTGTATTGCTTCCACTTTTGGTCAATTAGTTTCAATTCCGCTCACCTGTTTAGCCGTCTATTTAAGCCTCACTCCCTCCTCAGTTAGTTGTCGGGTTGTCACATTCACATACCCATGCTCTGTTCCTCCTCGTCTGCACTCTGCCTCGGTAAGAGCCCTGTCTCCTTGAGTCTGTTTTTGATTAAACTGTTTCTGTTTATCCTGCCCAGTTTGTTTGCCTGTTCCCATCAGTTGTTTTTGGATGTCTGCCTTTTTTCGGATCCTTTTTCTGTTCATCATTCCCTCAATAAATCCCGTTAAATGAATTTCTGTTTCGGATGAATATCGGGTTCAGCCCCACACCATTCATTACAGGATAGGCATATGGTGTTGTATTTCGTTCAATTTCTGGTCTACTTCTCTTACTTCTCTTGCAGGCTTCTACTCTTTTGCCAAAATAAAATACCAAATTTTTGCGCTCTTGTTTGGAAAGCCTGGGAACTTTCACATGATTGGCTCAGGAACCAGGAAGTGAACATGGGCTACACTCTGCACCAAAGTAGTTCCAAACCGTACCTCTAGGTTTGAAAGGAGAAAATTTTGACTAAGACAATGTAGATGGAGAGGACCGATCATTTATTGGGAATGCTACTTCCATCCCATGTGACAAATGAAAATTATTTAGGTGGGTTTTACAGTAAATATCTTACTTATAGCTCATTTAAGTAGGGATAGGGTTGTTGAAGGGCCTCATTTCATATAAAGAGACCAGATCAAAATAAGTTGCTCTCAGACGCACCTCAGAACAATGGTAGACATGGAAAGATGTGGGTAAATTAACAAGGTATTCAAACCAAAGCATTGCAGTTCCACTTTATATAGACCCAAACTTAATGATTTTAATGTGAAAAGCATGGATTGAAAAGCATACACCCTCCTTTAAGGTTACAAAATACTTCTAAATTTGATTTTCTGCATGTATTTATGGATTCCTAATTGCTAATCATATGTAGAAACCAAGCAGTCTCTCTTATTGATCCAATCTGTAAAACAAATGTTCCCCTTTTTCTATGCACAGTTGTTCAGCCACTCATTGGTTTACTCAGCTTTACTAACTAATGGATTCACACCTTCAGATGATGGAAAGAAAAACAAGGCAGAAAGTAGAAGAAAAAGGATACTCACACTTACCAGCTGTAACACATCCTCGGTTTTTGGCATAATTGTGAGCTCCAAAAGGTTCTCACTAAATAAAAACACATCATAATGCCAATGAGAAATAAGATAAGGTGAATAAGTGAAACAAAAAAAGAAATAGGATAAAATAGGAAAGTACAACAAAATTTTGATAACACATGATCCACACCTGTTTTGGATGAGTGTGATAACCTCAGAGTAGGTTTTCCCCAGAATGCTTTCCCTGTTAACCTTTACTAGTCGGTCTCCTGGAAAAGCCACAAACACAAGCATAAAAGAAAGGTTTAAAAACAGGAATTTCAAGTGGAAAAGTAAGACCAATATGAAAATTTGGGACTGTTTCTGTATTACTACCAAGAAACAACAACCTGATCTACAAGCTGTGGATTCAAGGTGCATTCACATTGAACGTGAATGTGTCAGGCCGAGGGACAGATTCACATGATATCCCTACGCACAGGTGCCACACAGGAGCGACGTGACACAAAGTGATGCTAAGCTAACCCACAGAGGCAATTCTAACGACGCAAAACGTGCGATTTTGGTGATAAAAGTGAAGCCAGAGCGACACAAAACCTGCAAAGGATGCATAGAGACAGTTGTTGGAATTGAAAAGGCTGAATTTTTGTGTCTTGTCACGGTGTGACAACCAGTCAGGAACTAGGCTGTGATGTGTGGTGAACAACTGCTGCGGAGATGAAATAGCTTTCATTCAACATGGAAGAAAAGCTGATAGTGGCGTTCTGCGGTCGGCCCAAGTTGTATGACTCAACCAATTATTATTACCAAGACAAGTCCAGAAAGGAGCAAGCCTGGAGAAGACTGAGTGAGGAGACAGAAGTGGCAGTTAAGTGAAAGCGTCACTAAACAGCACCATTGTACTACTGTATTTCTGCCTTGTCACGCACTTTGCAAACAGTTGCCGATAAGGTCAGACGAGCAACAGCAAGCAAAAGTGGCAACATTGTGGTGCCAATGTGAATGCAACTTTAAAATTGATGGGCTCACAGAGTGCGACTACATCAACTTCTGTGTGGACTGCAATGTCCCAGCTCGGACTGTCACCTGTTACCCCAACAATGAACCATGGATCACCAAGGACATTAAGGCCATCCTGAATGACAAGAAGAGGGCGTTCAGAGATGGCAACCGTGATGAGGTGAGGAGAGTGCAGGGGGTCGTCAAATGTAAAATTAAGGAGGCTAAAGACAAGTACAGGACAAAGCTGGAGAATAAACTCCAGAGAAACAGCATGAGGGATGTGTGGAGTGGCACGAGAACCATCACCGGGTTCCAGAAGACTGGTGGTATGGGGTTTAACCTATTTTTCAATAGGTTTGATTCTGTGGCCCATCCCCCACAAGTCTCTGCTGCTGGGTACATGGCCATCAACTTCCCCTACTCCCCCTCCTTACAGACACCCTGTCTGCTCCTCACACCCACCTACTCCACCACGCCTACCAACCCCACCTGGGAGTTGAGGACAGCATCATCTTCCTGCTGAACAGAGTCTACACTAATCTGGACAAGCCGACGAGCAATGTGAGAATCATGTTCTTTGATTTCTCCAGTGCCTTCAACACCATCTGTCCTGCTCTACTGGGTGAGAAGATGACGGCGATGCAGGTGGAGGCCCCCATTGTGTCCTGGATTGTTGATTACCTGACGGGCAGACCACAGTTTATACGCCTACATAACTGTGTGTCTGACAGGGTGGTCAGCAACCCTGGAGCCCCTAAGGGGACTGTCCTCTCCCCCTTCCTCTTCACTCTCTTCACCTCTGACTTTAACTATTGCACTGAGTCCTGCCACCTTAAGAAGTTTTCTGATGACTCAGCAATAGTTGGCTGCATTGAAAAGGGTGATGAGAGTGAATATAGGACTGTGGTGGGCAACTTTGTCACTTGGAGTGAGCTGAACCAACTGCAGCTCAACGTGACAAAGACTAAGGAGCTAATAGTAGCTCTGAGGAGGGCAAAAACACCTGTGACCCCTGTTTCCATCCAGGGGGTCCCTGTACAATGTCTCACATCCTCTCTACGACACATTGGCCCAGCAGAGGAGCTCCTTCAGAAGAAGACTCCTCTCACCACAGAGCACCACATGAAATCATTCCTGCCTGTGGTCATCAATCTCTACAATGCCTCCCTCAGAGAGCCAGACCCCCACCCCCACCCCCACCCCCTCTTTAACTGACTCAAAATTATTGACATTTATTTATTCTTTTGCACTCTTTTGCACAATATCATTATCACAATTTTTAGATCTGTATATATATATATATATATATATATATACATATATATGTTGTTTGTATATCTGGAGCTTGTAACAAAAATAATTTCCCTCTGGGATTATTAATGTATTTCTGATTCTGATTCTGAAAAGGACATGGAATAGATTACTAATATTTTCTATGTTGCTTACATTATTACTTTTTATTTCTTCTGATTATTAAATTATCCATCCTCTCGGTCTGTTCATATACATGATATGGTTTTACCTGTTTAACCAAGATTTTATGTTTATTTCAGTTAAAGGGATGATGTTTGGTTCCTGAACCTTACTCTTGCTTGGGTCCTTCACCACATTGGTTTATGAAGAAAAGTAGCCAAAACCAAACCAATATATGAGGACTTTTCATCGTGGGTTCTTTATTTCTGTGAGGTGCGTCAGATGTCATAGCGTATCCGCTTCATTCATGATGAGTGAAAGCAGGACCCATCTTTCTGAGGGACTCGGCTGGCTATAAAGCCCTTTTATTCAATAAGTACAGGCCCTGTTGGTTCTGCTTAACGCTCCAGCAATGGTATCACTCCAGAGTTCAGTACCTGCTTTCGTCTGACTGTTATAGTACCAGCCTCAGTCCTAGTACCCACAATCATTGCCAAACTATGGCCTTGGCTCCTCCTCTTATATTGAGTCCTGTATCCTGGCTGTGTTCTGCCAGTCTGCATTTGGGTCCTCTGCCATTGCTTTTAATGGCATGTCTTATTGATTGACCAGACCCCCACAACTTCCTGTTACTAAAAAAGATGAATGAACGGATAGATAGATACATACTTTTGTTTAAAATCTCAAGACCTATTAACATGTTAATTAAAAATAATAGGGGGAAGAAAAACCTGCATTATGATAAGCATGTACATTTGAATTAAATAAATTAGAATATGTGTTCCGATGAGCGTCGGTTGTCCAGTTAAAAGTACCTTTTGAAAATAACAACCTTTAAGCAGGTTTTAAACATATGTTTTATCAATCCCACATTTTTCAATTAAATTGATTACATTTCTTATTGGTCTGATGTAATATTCTAATCTTAAATATTGTGTTTTCAATAGCTGTAAGCAGAACTTCATAACAGAAATAAAAGCTTGAAAATATCAGTCTCTGTGGAATTGATCTACATAATATGTTTCACTAAGTGAATGGAGTTATTGAAATAAATTAGCTTTTTTACTATATTTTTATGTATAAGGGTAATTCAAAATTCCCATATTCTTAAATCTGGACTTTTATTCTAGGTTTATTTAATGCTTCAGTTGTAGGGAAAGCAAGCATGAAATTTACCAGTACACAGTCCAGCTTGTTGAGCAGGGCCATTTTCTTTCACACTCTTCACAAAAATGGTATCCATTGGCTCCAAGCAAGATCGCTGACACTCCACTTTAAGGAAACAGAGATGTCCAATATTTCAGATCATAAAACCTTTACATAAGTAGAATTATTAGCAACCACAACAAAACAAAGTTACATTTGGTTCACTAAAATAAAAAGACAAAACAAAAATAACTTATCCACGATACAGTAAGGCAGATTTTTTAACACCTTTTGATGATCAAGAATAATTATGTGATGTATAGCACAGTCAAAATGAGGTAACCAACTATTTGCTGTATCACCTTATATAGTAAGTCTGTCACTGTGGTTAAATTTTGTTCTATTCTTCCCATTTTTGCTTAACTTCATTAGATTTAGTCACTCTGCAAACTTTTTATTGAGATTATAATTTAAAAGTGGCCATTGCAAGACAGATTTTTTTTTTTCAAAATTAAAGTTGCAGTTTTCCTAATAAGGTTTATGCCCATTGTTTTTGAGTAATACATTCTGTGACATTATACCTATCTCATTTGTAAGTGGAACATTTTCATAACTAAATTAGTATAAACCACATTTTTTGCAATACCCCGATGTGTGACATTTTAGAATGGTGCATGTCTATACATGCTGATCCAAGCAGGGTTGTGAAGGAGTTGCTGCCTAAATTGAACAAGAGGTGTGGAACATACTGAACAGGACGCTGGTCAATTACAGGGCAATGCAGACACACAGGACAAACAACTCTGCTTGCACACAAGCATACCTAAGGACTGATTAACCCAACATACATGTTTTCAGGGAAAGAGCCCACCTGTTCAAACCCAAGACATTCTTGCTACAAGGCAACACTGCTACAACTCCACCACTGTGCAGTCCCAGCATAAAATTAGGTGTAGCTAATTTGACAAAGATGTTTCTCCACATTTTACAACCAGACCAGGACATATCTGAGCTATCAGATTTATACAGAACAAGGTGTTGAGGTGGTATAAAAGACAGTAATGATTAGTATATAAAACAGATCTTCCTACCAAATAAGGTTGAGATTGTAGAGGTCAACAGGAACATGTAACACTCACCTTTTCCTGGTATATTACCATTTTCTTCTTCCTGTGGAAAAGTCACACAGAGACTATTAGACTGGGTGGCCACAGTGAGATGCTGCTAAGCTCAAACTTTCCAATAAAGGATTTGCATGCATGTGTCATGATGATGAAACTTTTATTTAATTGTCACACAGCATCAAAATGTTTGATCACAACGCATGTATACCCCCATCATTATTTTGATTTGGTTGTTATGTTTACTCGCCATTCTGGTCGATTTACTGCATCATCTATTTAACATTAATATGCACTCACCTGTCAGCATTTTACTTGAATTGCCTGCTTGTATAAAGCGGTTGTATTTGGCAAAAATAACCACATAAAATGGATAAAAATGGTGGAGAAAACTGAACTCTGCAGAGGAGCAGTGCCTCTGTCTAAACCGCTCTGAGGGAGAATAGAGTAGTGTAAATAGGCGGACTTTGAAGCACACTTCTGCAGATCAATGTGTCTTTTTCTCTGCTTTTACACTCCAGCCTGGAAAGTGAGAAATGCTCAGAGCAGCAATCAAAAGCTGGCGAGGAGATGGCATCACAAAATCAAATTTCTAGATGACAATTTCCAAGCTAATTCTGGAAACTATAAGATTTTTCGTAAACTGATGTCACTAAGTACTACTTTTAGTCTTAGGATTTTTTGTGAATACAAGCATTGTTGTTGTTTTTTGTTTTTTTACATTTTGTGATACAGTTCTGCGTGTCAACTTAAAGTGTGCTACATTTCTGAGGGACAGTTTATCAGGACAGATGCTTGTATAGCTAACTAATTTGTGGAATAAGCTCAGGGACCCCATTTATAACCCTTGCGTATGTACAATATGGGGCCTGAAAGATGTGTACTTCACTTTCCACGCAAAAGTTGGAATGTATAGTTTTGATGGGAAAATGTGCAGTCCTCACGGCAACTTCTGATATCAGTCCCTTTGGGAACAATGTGATATACTGTGATGTTGCATGAATCTCAGCGCTCATTCAATGATGCATTCCAGTCTGTATTAATGTTTGTGTTGTAATCTTAAGGCTTAATTTACAGAAATGTGCAATTCAATGTACCTTGAGAAAAAAGAGTGTGCGAATAGCCATTATTTCTCCTGCATTGTTTACATTTCAATTGTTGTACTGTTAAATCACTGCTGCACTTTATCCTGTAAACTTTATCCTGTAAATTCTATCCTGTAAATTTTATCCTGTAATTAGGCCCGAGCAGCGAAGCGCTGCGAAGGCCTATTGTATCTGTACTGTTAATTAATATTAGGACCGAGCAGCAAAGAGCTACGAAGGCCTATTGTATCTGTAGTGTTAATTAGGCCCGAGCAGCGAAGCGCTGCAAAGGCCTATTGTATCTGTAGTGTTAATTAGGCCCGAGCAGCGAAGCGCTGCGAAGGCCTATTGTATCTGTACTGTTAATTATTAGGCCCGAGCAGCTAAGCGCTGCGAAGGCCTATTGTATCTGTAGTGTTAATTAGGCCTGAGCAGCCGAGCAGCAAAGCGCTGCGAAGGCCTATTGTATCTGTAGTGTTAATTATTATTAATCTGCCACCCTAAAGAGGGGCCTTTTTGGGGGCTTTATCATATTCAAAAACTCACCAAACTTTGCAGATGCATGGTGACTGTTTAACAATTTTGTATTTTAAGGTCATCACAAAAATCAAAAGAAAAATGCCTCAACGGCGCCACCTAGCAATTTTCAAAGGACCCTTTGCTATTCACTTACTTCATCGTAGAGACATGAGATTTGTCACAGTTGTAGAGCTCAACAAGACGCCCAGAATTTACAATTAATGTCATAGTGCAAGTATCACAGGAAGTTGGCCATTTTAGATTGAAGGTCGTAATTTGACCTAATTTTTGAGGTTTACAGCATTGGTATATGATCGAACTTGTCCTAGGGATTTTGAGCGAGCGGCTTGAAACTCGGGCAGTCTGATCATAAGGCATGGCCAATTAAAGGTTATCAAAACGGTGAGTTTTTGAGCATGGTGAAGGGGGGTTAGCAGGGGTCAAAGTTCACCTACTCGCCATGAAACACAAAACTGTTATATTTCATACACAAAAACTAACTGTTAGTGTGAAAAAAATGAAAATGTAACACTTGTTAGTGCTATCATAAAGGATTGCTATGTTGGTTAAAACTCGATTGATCACTCAATATAACACGTTATGAGAAAGTAAACGGCTCTGTGGTCATTTTCACATGTGTCACGAAAATATTAGCTTTATGTTATTAGATTGTCGCATGTCTGTCTGCTTAAACCAAAAATCCACCTTCCTGAGTCCATCACAGCTGTCTATTGGTTTGCCTTTTTTCTTTTTCTTTTCTTTTTGACCCGCATGAATGGATCATATAGAGCGGATTTCACGTGTGATCAAATGAACACTGAATAAAGGTACAGCCAAAATTATCAGATTTAATAAGATTTTAATTCAACCAAGAACCATATAGAGATATTAACCATATTAAGAAAACGAGATATGTCTCTTTTAAAAATAGAACAATGTATTAGGAGTTTTAAAAAAATAATTATAATCATTTTATTAGAATGTGATGTTTAAAAATATTCAGACTTCACAAAGATGGAGGTTAAAAGTTTTATTGATTTCAAAAATACAATACAAAATAGACCCCTTGCAACCACGTGACTCCGTTACCCAGAACCCCTTGCGTGGCGGCCATATTGGTTGGCACGCCATTTGACAAAATGATGAGTTCTCCAGGTATTTTTCTTCTTTAGATAACGTATCACAAAATCGTTTTAAGAGTAAGTTGATGATTGATGGTATCAGATTGCCAGATCCACACAGCAAAAGCCTGAAGGGACGGAGCGAGTCTGTGAAATGCTGGCCAATGGTTTCGTACCGCGACACATACAGCTGCTTTATAAACACGCAGGCCAGTACAGACAAGAGAGCACGAAAGCCCCTGAAACCACTGGACGGCTACAATTATTTTACATCAGGAAAAAGGCTCCAGCGACGCCATGAGGGATTAAGCGGTCAGAAAATGGATGGATGGATGTTCAGACATGTTTGTGTAACAGCACAAAGCAGAGAGGAAGACCCGCCCGGTAGGTTAAAAAAACATCACTCACTACGGATTATTTTGGTGTTTTTGTCTTGTTAAAATGGGTGGGGGTGTCGGCGACATTGCAGCGTAAACACAGAAGTACTAGCGCCCGTGAACGGGCGTAGGGGAGGTGGTGATCGCTACACTGGCCGGAGAGCCGCCGCTGTCTGGAGCAGCAGGAAGCGGGTGCTGCTTCAGACAGCGGCGGCTCTCCGGCCCGTGAAGCGATCCCTACACGGGCCGGAGAAGCCGCTGTTTGCTGCTTCAGACAGCGGCGGAGGGGAGGTAGCGATCGCTACACGGGCAGCTTCTCCGGCCTGTGTAGCGATCGCTACCTCCCCTCCTCCGCTATTTAAGTAGAACAATGACTAGAGCAGAATTAAGTTGTAATTTACCGGAGATGAAGTGTAGACTGCAAATTCTCTCGTAGTATGTTGGCTCCCCCAGTCCATTGGAAGTGTCTGCCTGCGCTCTTTTCATTGAAAATATCCAATTCTTTCTTCTTTCCTCATCCTTCGGTAAACGACAGAAACGTACATCCAACGATTTGGAATGCCTCTCTGTGCAACCGGGAGCACAACAAGTCGTAGGCATTGCTTAGATTCCAAAAATAAACTAACTAAAAGTACGCTCTAAATCACCCGTTTTGTCATGTAGTAGACGGACTGTCAGGCTAGCCTGCCCACCAAGATGGAGGCGCGCACCCCCGATCACGTGACTGTGATGTCAGATGCAAGGGGTCTATTCTACAAATTCCGAAGGGCATTTACTCGTTTGGCACAACGAGTTTATACAACGCGTCTCGCCCATTGACAGCTGGAGATCGGCACCAGCACCTCGCAAACCCAGCGGGGACAATCGTGTTAGAAAATGAATGATGGATGGTCTGGGCTATTTCTTTTTTCTTGCCATCAAGATCTTAGCCAGCTGGCACCAGAAAATGCTATTATTGGGCTTTCTTCGTCTGGAAACAAATGCATACAAACATCTTACGAGCGCAGCCATGATGAACTGGTGAACGCTGACAATACAGCGATCTGATTGGCTGAGCAGCAAAAATCGAATCACGTGACCTCTTGGACCGGAGTGCCACAGTTTAGATTTTTTATCGGCTATAACTTATTAATGTGCAAGTGAAAACGTGGGAACATTGGTGTTTTGAGATCACTGCTATGTGTAGCAACTATTCCCGGTGGAAGAAAGTTGCCCCCTGACAGTTCATACAAAACTTCTTAAGGAAGCGTCCTACAGATTCTGGCCCACGGACTACAAGCTTTGGGTCGTGACCGAAAGAACGAGATCCCTGATACAAGCAGCCAAAATGAGTTTTCTCCGTAGTGTGTCTGGGCTCTCCCTTAGAGATAGGGTGAGGAGCTCAGTCATCCGGGGAGGACTCAGAGTAGAGCCGCTGCTCCTCCACTTTGAGAGGAGCCAGTTGAGGTGGCTCGGGCATCTGGTCAGGATGCCTCTTGGACGCCTCCCTGGTGAGGTGTTCCGTGCACGTCCCACCAGGAGGAGGCCCAGGGGAAGACCCAGGACACGCTGGAGAGACTATGTTTCTAGGCAGGCCTGGGAACGCCTTGGGAATCCCCCGGAGGAGCTGGCCCAAGTGGCTGGGGAGAGGGACGTCTGGGCCTCCCTACTGAAGCTGCTACCCCCGCGACCCGAACCCGGATAAGCGGAAGACGATGGATGGATGGAAAAAGGAAAGTTTTAGGATTAGTCTTAAAAGTAGACAGGGTGTCTGCGTCATGGACAAAAACTGGGAGTTGGTTCCACTGGAGAGGAGCCTGATGGCTAAAGGATCTGCCTACCATTCTGGTTTTACAGACTTTAGGAACCACCAGCAGACCTGCTTTCTGAGAGTGAAGTGGTCTGTTAGAAATGACTAAAGTTTGTCAATCGGAGAGGGAGGGAGATGAGCGGCTTAGATCTCGCGAGAGCTGTGAGCTGTGCGTAAGTAAAATGGCGGCATACATGTAGTTCAAAATTAAATCCACTCAGGTAAGTAATAACCAATAACTGAAAATTAAACAAAGTAAAGTTTAAACATTAACAATTGTTTCATTTTCACAAGGGAACAAACTGGAAGAAGAGACCTTGACGAGCCTGGAGAGCTACCTGGACGAGTGTTTTGACAACATCGTGATGGGGAAGAAAAAAAAATCCCGCAGCCACAAACAAACCTTCACTCAAACGAACTCGGTCTAGCTCTACCGGTGCCTCAACTTCCACTCTGTCTCCCGACAGGAGCTATAGCGGCGTCTTGGAATCAATCGACAAAAAGCTTACCAGCCTGGACGCTCGCCTCGCCTTGGTAGAGGTGCTCCACAAAGAGTATCAGGCTCTCAGGGAAGCGGTCGAATTTAGCCAAGCCCAGCTAGCTTCTGTTGCCGCGGAGAACGACGCGCTGAGGGGGAAAATCACGGAGCTAACCGAGGGGTTGATGCGGCTGACCGGCGAAAATAAGAAGATGAAAGAATCCATTCTGGACATACAGTCGCAAAGTATGAGAGACAATCTCGTCTTTGCAGGCATCCCGGAGCGCCAAGAAGAGGACCCTGAGTTTGTTATACGTGAGTTTCTCCAGCAGAAGCTGAAAATACCGGCGATTCAGGTAAAAAAACGTCACCTTCCATCGCGTTCACCGGCTCGGAGGTAAGAAACCCGATAAAATCCGCCCTCGTCCGGTTGTAGCCAAATTTGAGCATTATAAACAAAAAGTGTTTGTTAAAAGCTATGGCTGCGAATTGAGAGGAATGGATTTCAGTGTTAATGACCAGTTTCCTAAGGAAATCCTAGATCGTAGGCGAGTGTTATTTCCAATCAGGAAAAAATACATTAATGATGGCGTCAGAGCTAACGTTGCAGTTGACAAACTTTATATCAATGGTCAGTTGTTCAGGGATCAGAAGATCACTCCTTGGCTTTATTAGATGCACAAAGGGTGGATTTATAGCTTGTCACGCTTGAAAAAAAAATGTATAGGAACACGGTAATAAAAGAAATAAATGCACAGCTCAAGAGCACGTTGGCACAGTATGGTTGTTAGTCACGGTTGGGTACACGAGGCATGGGTGATGGTTATTTCTCTTTCATCTTTTCTCACTCTTTGCACTTTCTTAATTCTCTGTCTTTCTTTATATTATTCATCTGCTCCTTTCCTGCTGACCAGAAAATCACAAGCACGTCAGATGATGCTACCTGGGTCTTTGTATAACTATTCTTCTGAGGACATGCACTTTTCAACTTCTCACTTTCACCTATGATGAATGTAAAGTTTGTGTCATGGAATGTGCATGGAGCAGGCACCAGGGAAAAACAGCTAAAGATATCTAACCATCTTACAAGATTAAAGGCAGATGTTGTCTTATTGCAAGAAACCCATAAATCAGATACAACTGTAAGTGATCTTAACTCACCTAAGTTCCCCAATGTGTTTGCTGCCTGCTATAACTCTAGACAGAGAGGAGTAGCAATTTTAATCCACAAAAACGTTAGTTTTAAAATATTAGACACAATTATTGATCCCGAAGATAGATTCATAATAATTAAAATATCTATTCATAACCAGAAGTTATGTATTGTTAGTGTATATGGTCCAAATGTCGATGAACCCTCATTCTTCCACAAACTCTTCTATGCACTTTCAAAACACGGGGATTGTTCTCTAATTATTGGGGGTGACCTCAACTTTGGTCTAAATGAGGAAATAGACAGGCTGAATACAACTGGGTCTCAGCGTAGTTGGCAGTCATTAAATATAGTCAAACAATACATGAGTGATTTTGGTCTTTGCTATGCATGGCGTTCTCTTCATCCTAATAGTAAGCAATATACTTTTTTTTCAAATGTTCACCACTCGTATTCTCGTTTGGACTATTTCTTAATCAGCAGTTCGCTGCTGTCGGACGTTTCAGATGCTGTAATTCATCCTATCGCTATTAGTGATCATGCTCCTGTTACTTTAACCCTAACAAATAAAAAAATAACCCCACAAAACAAGAGCTGGAGATTTAATACATCACTGCTTAAAGATGAAGAATTTAATAAATTTTTCAAAGAAGAGTGGGCTTCATACTTAGAACACAATGATCTGCCAGGCACTTCAGCATCTATACTTTGGGAATCAGGGAAAGCAGTGATGAGAGGCAAAATAATTTCATTCTCATCTCACAAAAAGAAGTTTGAAAACAAGAAGATTAAGGAATTAGAAGAAAAACTCAAGTTACTGGAAACTTCCCTGGAAGAGGGAAAGTTGGGTAAAATCCGTAAAATAAAACTAGAATTAAACCAGTATATTCAAAAGCAAAACAAATTTCTAATACAAAAACTTCGATTAGAAAATTTTGAACATGGCAATAAGTCAGGAAGCTTCTTAGCTAATCAGTTAAAATAAATAAAGAGAAAATGACTATATTTGCAGTTAAAGATTCCAGTGGGAATACATTACATGATCCAGAATGTATAAATAACACCTTCCGTGATTTCTACAAATCTTTATACACATCACAGATAAATCCATCAGACAATGTCATCAAGCAGTTTCTGGATAAAATTACACTTCCTAAACTATCAGATAACCAAAGAACGACACTGGACTCACCGCTGACAACAGTTGGAGTTCAGGAAGCTTTAACAAGCATGCCCAATAAAAAGGCTCCAGGCCCAGATGGATTCCCTACTGAGTTTTATAAGGAGTTCTGGAGTATTCTGGCACCAACGTTTCACAGAATGTTGCAAGAAATTCAGGAAAATGGCAGATTTCCAGCTAATATGAACTCTGCCACCATCAGTCTTCTGCTTAGGCCAGGCAAAGATCCTATGTTGCCCACCAGCTATCGTCCCATATCCTTAATCAACGTGGATATTAAAATAATATGTAAAGCTTTTGCAAAACGATTAGATAGAGTCACTCCTTTCATAATCCACCCAGACCAAACTGGCTTTATCAGAGGAAGGCAGTCATCCACAAACACACGCAGATTACTTAATTTAATAGATTATTCCTACAGTACAAATAATAAAACTATTATAATGTCTTTAGATGCAGAAAAAGCATTTGATAGAGTAAATTGGAATTTTTTATTCGCTACTCTGCATAAATTTGGTTTTGGCAATTTTTTTTATAAATTGGTTAAAAATTTTATACAGCTCTCCTACAGCCTGTGTCAGGACAAATAATCAAACATCTTCCAGCTTTTGTCTCCAGAGGGGCACTAGGCAAGGATGCCCACTTTCCCCCTCACTTTTTGCCATTTTTATTGAACCTCTAGCAGCAACAATTAGACAAAAAAAGGTTATTAAAGGTATAAAATGCATGAATATAGAGCATAAGATTAGTCTTTATGCTGATGATGTATTACTCTATCTTCAGCACTCAAACCCTTCCCTTTCTCAAGTAATTAGATTACTAGAATCCTTCTCAAAGGTTTCTGATTACTCTATAAACTGGTCTAAATCTACGGTACTGCCAATTAATTGCTCTTTCCAAAACCCCCTAGATTTACATTTGCGATCAGGAAATATTACATATTTGAGTATCACAGTGTCGTCTAAACTTGCGGACTTAGTAAAATCTAATCACATCCCACTTTTAAAAAAGATAGAAGATGACCTGGATAGATGGAAATCGCTTCCAATTTCACTCATGGGTAGGGTAGCTTCGATTAAAATGATGGTCTTACCTAGAATTAATTACTTATTTTCAATGATCCCCAATAAACCATCATCTGACTGGTTTAAATCTCTAGACTCTTCAATCTCTAGATTTCTTTGGAAAGATAAACCACCCCGTATCAGCTTAAAGACGCTACAGAAAACTAAAGACAGAGGTGGACTAGATCTGCCTAACTTCCATAAAATAGACTACAATATATCACTAAATGGATAAAGCATAATCCTTTAGACGAGCCCTGGATAGATATAGAACAGAAAATATGCAATAATATCACGATTTCAGATTTGCCGTTTATTAGCTCAAATATTAAACGGCATACATGCTTTAAAAATATCAATATCAGCTCTACTCTGACAGCATGGTGGGAGTTTCTTAAAATGACAAAGTCATCACTTATCCCATGCAGTCGTACACCCATCTGGAACAACCCTGACATCCTACAAAATAATAATATGATAAACTTTACATACTGGAAGAATAAAGGTATTGAATATCTGGAACATTTACTTGATGGAACCGAGTTCATCAATTTTTCCAAACTAAATATGCAATATGGCATTAGTAAAAATACATTTTTGGAATATGAACAACTTAAATCTATGATTAGAAAAAAAATTAAGCATATTAAAGGTGGTTTACAAATTCCAAGTAATATATTAGAGTTCCTAGATTTAACCCCCCCCCCCAAACTACTGTCTAAATCATACAGGACACTGACTAAAATAGATGATTTAATATCTCTTCCTACTATGAAATGGGAAGAGGATCTATCAGTCAGCTTTGAACAAAACTTCTGGGCTCAGATATGTCTAAGAACTTTCAAACTGACTAGAAACACCAACTTACAACTAATACAATACAAAATCCTTCACAGAGTACACTACACAGGACAAAGATTATTCAAGATGGGTTTGGCACAATCTAATATCTGTCCACACTGCATAGGCAATCATCCTGATAATTATTTTCATGCGTTATGGTTATGCACACCAGTCCAGAGGTTCTGGACACAGATATGTAAGGACTTATCAAGGTGCTTGAGTTGTAAAATTTCACCTTCGCCATCAGTGTGCTTGCTTGGTAATTTTGAGGAAAGCCCTCTGGGGAATAAAACAGTTTACATGGTTTTCACTGCACTATGTATCGCAAAGAAAACTATCCTCATGAATTGGAAAAGTAAGGAGAATCTCAGTATCAATCAGTATAGAGATCTTTTGTTGGATCATATTAATCTTGAGACAGCATCTGCATCCTCATCTGATTGATCTCTTTGGGCTCCTTTGATTATCACTATCACTTAGTGGAATGGGGGGGCAATGAGTTGCTTCCTGCGGGGCGCAGTGGCTGGGTGGAGGGGTTCCTGGGGCTCTGGGGGCACTTGGGGTAGGGCGCCTGGTGGGTCTGACTCCAGGGTCTGTTGCCCCCATCTGGGAGGAGCTTGGGAAGCCTACGGGTGGCCTACAGCGCCGCTTGCGGCGCTCTTGGGGAGCTACGCGGTGACGGACGTGGGTTACTGACCTGGTAGCTGTGCTGTCGCTGGGTGGGTCCTGGATGGGTCTGGGGCCTCGGGCGGGGGCCCCAGACCAGGGCCTCAGGGGTTCCGGTTCCGGGGGGTGTGCCGCTTGGGGTCTGGGCCGGTGTGCGCCCGGATGTCTGCCCCTGCACGGGGCCTCTGGTGCGCTGGGGGGCCTCGGGGCCTGTTGAGCTGGTAGGGGGGCATGGTCATTAACATCTCAGGGCAGATGCTCTTCCCCTTCTTTGGGTTGGCACTCTGCTAGTGGGGGGAGGGGAGGGAGGGGGAGTAGTGACTTACCCAGCCTGGATGTCTACTGTCGAATGTATGGTGAGATGTTTGAATGTTGGTGTTAGGGAGGGGTTAAATCTACGGGTGGGGTGGTGGTGGTGGTGGTGGTGGTGGTGGGGGGGGTTTGGGTTTGGTGGACGTTCTGGTGGGCTTGTAGTCTCCCGGTGCGGGTTTCGCCTGGGGGGTGGGGTTTGGGATGGCTCGTGCGGGCTGGCTGGCCAGGGTCCCCCATCTTATTAATTTATTTGTTTATTTATTTATTTTCATTTATTTATATATTATTATTATTATTATTATTATTTTATTTTTTTTTGGGGGGGGGGTTAAAGCCAGTAGGCTTGGTGGGTGGGCTGGGGGAGGTGTTGGTCCTGGTGGGTGGTTGGCTGGCGGGCCCTGCGGCCTCTCCCCGGCCCCCGGGCTATGGTGGTGCCACTGGAGGGGCCCCTTTCTCCGGGTGGGGCTTTCGGGGAGTGGGGGTGCCTATTGAAGTCAGTAGGGGAACTGGCTCCCTGGGTTGGCTCCCCAGTCCTTTGCTCCCCATCCCCGGACTCCTCCCTCTGCCTGCTCCATCATGCCGCCACACATGTAGGTCCTTGGGGAGGGGGCGTTACTGGAGGTTGCCACCTTCTGGTGACGTCCCTCTCCCCAATTTTATCATGCATTTTAGACACTTTCACTTCAAACATTTTCACAACGCACATTCATGTAGGCCACGATATGGGGGTGGGGGGGTGGGGGGAAGACGTCTGGGGGGGGGCTTATGTTGTGTGAGCCTCGCCTCGGGCGGCTCCCTTCACCCCCTCTCGCATTTAGACATTGAGGGTTCTGGGTAGTTGCTTGGAGGGGGGGCGCTGGCACCAGCTTCCTTCCGGAGGGGGGGTGGGCTGTGCCGTGCACCCCCTTCGGTGCTCCCAGTTTTAAACACACCTGAGATCAACATGCAACGACACAACATCTGAGCGGGCATAGGGAGGATCGGGGGTCTTTTGCACACCCCCGATCTCCGATCGCGGCACGGAGTCTGGGGCCTGGAGGAGGTGCGGGCCACTGGCTCCGGGGTGTTGGCGGGGGGCTGCTGCGGATAGCCAGCGGCTTGCCGGGTCTGGGGCTGACGCCTCCACTCCCCCCAGGAGGGGTGGGGGGCAGGGGTGGCTAGGGTAAGGTGGGGGAGGGAGGGGGTTTATTAGGTATTTAGGGGGTGAGGGGGGTTGTGGCTGGGTGGCCCGTACGGGTCGTGTTGGCCCCCCCTCTTTGGGGGGTCTGGTCCGGGGGTCGTCTGATCCGGGGGCGGGGCCGGGCACAAGCAGTCGTATAGTTGATTTGGGGTGACCCCCCCTCTTGTGAGTGTTGAATGCGAGTGTTATGTGGGAATGTGTGTACAGCGTTCTTTTTTTTCTGTAAATCTGTGTGTGGTGAGTCGGGCACAAGGGAGGGATGGCGTGAATGAGTTTTCCTTTTCTTTTTTCTTTTCCAGGTATGGGTACGGTCCGCTCCGCTCCCTCTCCCAAGAACATCTCAAGTCTCCGCTAAGTGCGGAGCCCATCCCCCCACGTCCTGCCCTCCTCCGCTGCGCTGGCAGGCGCCTTAGCCCTCTGGCGCATTGGTGGGCCTCGGGTTTGGGCCGGGTTCCCGGGTGTGCACTGGCCCACTCCCGACGGCTGCTTCGCGGGGCCTGGCCCCCCTGGGGGCGGGCGCCCCTGGGGCCTCTGGCTCTCAGGGCACATGGCCGGGACCACCTCAGCGGGGCTGGCTGCCGGCGGAGCGCACGGGCTCGTCCCCGCGGCTCTTGGGGGCGTCGGCATTGCGGAGGCTGGGCGATTTCCTCGGGGTCGTCTCTCCTCTTTCCTTGGGGTGGGAGGGGGTTGCAGATATCCTGTGTCGGCCCCTCCTGGGCGCCCTGCTTTAGGGGCCCCTTTGGGAGTCCGGGGTTATGGGTCCCCTGACTCCTGCCTCTATGCTTGAGGAAGGCGGGCCTTTGGTTCTCCAACACCACTATCGAGCTATTTCCTTCTGGATAATTTTCACCTAAAGTAATGCACTCTCACAAACTCCCACATGTATTAAGTGTTCACTTATATACAGAAAGCCTGTTATTTATTTATTTATTTATTTATTTATGTTTTTTCACTTTCTTTTTTCAGGTTTCACTTTACACATGTCAGCTTAAATAATAATACATATGATTTAGCAATGGCGTCTAGGTGTTATTTGATTGTATCTGTTGCTTTATGTCTGTTGGTTGTACTGTTCTTTTTGCATCTCTCTTTCCAGGTGACGGAGCAGATGGAGAACGTTTTATCACTCTCTCCCTTTTATCTCTTCTTTCTTTCACCTCTTCTCTTTCTTTTTTCTCTCTCTCTTTTCTTGTTCTTCCTTTACTCTCCCATTGTAGTGTCCATATAATTGGAAATTCTCCCTGCAGGAATCACAATAAAGCTATTTGCATGCATAAATCAAGCGGAGCACTATGGCGAAAGCTGTTTGCTCCACTTGTAAAAGCAAAATCTGTCAAGCTCTATCTGGCATTGAGACATCAATCACATTGCTAGACAGGACACTGGGAAAAAAAAATAAAAAAAATAATAATAATTTAACCACAATTCACATTCTTTAAGGTTACCTTTGGTTCTTAATTTCAACAAATTATTATTTCATCAAATAATGTTTTGTTTAACTCATTATTATTATTTAGCATTGTGAATGGATTGAAACGAATGCCAAATGTTTTTTTTTACGCCATTCCATGCATTTTGGAATCAGATCTGCAGTGTACAAGGTTTCACTGAATTATTCTGATTATGATCATCCACTTTTGTCTTGTTTGTTTTTGCATGTAAATAGTTCCTTAGCTTTATTTATATAGCACAGTTTAAACAAACACAAGGTTTCCAAAGTGCTGCACAAAGAGATAAAATAAATAAAAATAAGTAAAAGCGCTACCCGCTCTGAATAAAAATATTCATGTATAAACATAAAATCAACGCTCTACGTGGTGTCAAATGCCAAAGAAAAGAGGTGAGTTTTAAGAAGAGTTTTAAAATGAGACAGAGAAGTTGCCTGTCTAATGTGCAGTGGCAACCCATTCCAAAGTTTTGGAGCTGCAATGGAAAACGCTCGATTCCCTCTGAGCTTAAGCCTTGCTTTAGGCACTGTCAGGAGCAGCTGGTCAGCTGACCTGAGAGATCGGCTAGGGGTGTAGGGGTGCAGCAGCTCAGAGAGGTAAAGTGGGGCAAGGCCATTTAAGGCTTTGAACGTAAAAGAATTTTAAAATAAATCCTAAAATGGATGGGTAGCCAGTGGAGTGAAGCTAAAATAGGCGAGATATGCTCACACTTGAGTCTGCCAGTTAGAAGTTGTGAGGCAGCATTTTGTACCAGCTGAAGACAAGCAATTGAGGACCTGCTAATCCCCATATAAAGTGCATTACAGCAATCCAGCCGAGTGGTCACAAAGGCGTGGCTTACTGTCTCAAAATGCTGTCTCTGAAGGACTGGTTTGATCTTTGCCAGCTGCCTTAACTGGAAAAAGCTTGATTTCACTACAGCCTTTATCTGGCTGTCAAATTTAAGGTCTGAGTCCACTTTTACCCCAAGATTTTTTACAATTGGTTTGAAATATTTTGCTAAAGAACCCAGATCAACTGGGGGGAGTGGAGGGGAGGGGGGTCACAGACGAGCCACCAAAGACCATGACTTCTGTCTTTTCTTCATTAAAATTCAGAATATTTAAAGACATCCAAGCTTTGATGTCGTGTAAACACTTTAGCAGCGGATCAACAGAGTAGGAATCAGACTTTTTGAGGGGGACATAGATTTGGCTGTCATCCACATAACAGTGAAAGGAAAAGCCATGTTTCCTGAGAATGGAGCCGAGTGGGAGAAGATAAAGAGAAAATAAAAGAGGGCCAAGCACAGAGCCCTGCGGGACCCAACATGAGAGAGGAGCAGTGGAGGACACAGAGTCATCAAGGCTGATACAGAAAGTCCGATGTGACAGATAGGACATGAACCATTCCAGTGCTGAGCCACTGATGCCCACCCACTGCTCTAAACGAGCAATCAGAATGTCATGGCCCACTGTATCAAATGCTGCAGTCAAGTCTAAAAGTACAAGGACAACACAGTGTCCAGAGTCAGTAGCTAAAAGAATGTCATTAAAAACTCTTAAAAGCGCAGATTTTGTGCTGTGCAATGTTTTAAAGCTGGATTGGAAAATCTCAAGAACATTTTGTTCATTTAAAAAATCCAAAAGCTGGGAATAAACAATCGTCTCTAAGATTTTAAAAACGAAGGACAATCTAGAAATGGGTCTAAAATTTGACAGAACAGTAGGATGCAGCCCAGGTTTTTTTTTAACAGAGGCTGCACAACTGCATGTTTAATATTTACAGGGACTACTAGTAGTATAAAGCTTGATACTCCACATTACTCCAGACTTTTTGAATTAAGAAAGCTTCCTGGACAGGAGGTGAAACATCTTCAGACTTTGGAAAACAAGTCCAGTTGTTTTGTTTTTTACTTTTTTGGAATGAAATCAACATAACCCATGCAATAATTATTAACTAATTATACATTGTGTCTCTGGCAGTCTTAAACTAATGCCTACATTGGGCTTTCATCTCTAAATCCCTGTGTGTAAAGATGCGCGGCATAGTGCCGGCCGACTGTTTCAGCAGCAGTGGAAACTGCTATGGCTCCCCTTTAAGCATATTTTCGACCCGATAGTCCAGTTTCCATGCAAAGCTGTCCACAGCTTCCTTACATTGCAAGATGTTTGAAACAGGTTCTTGCATCCACTAGTTTGTCTCATTGTATAACGTAAAAATAATGGCAAGATACAGTATGCTGTGTCATGGTTTACATAGTTCTGGGTTTTTGTATGTTTTGGGTTTTGTCACATTCTGCCTGCTTTCTTTTGTTGTTCTCTCTCTCCCCCTGTTGCCTCTAGCTCTCTTTCTCCTCAGTTTTTCTCCCAGCTCCTTCTCCACACCTGTGCTTAATTTACCAATCTTCCCCTGCCTTTGTTCCTGTTCCTCTCGTCACAGTATTTAAGATCCTCTCGTTGTTCCATTCACTGCTGGTTTCTTCTGTTCTGCGCTGCTCTGCACTGCTTTCAACATTGTACTGCTTCCCATTTCTACTCCTTTACCCACTGCTGCTGCCTGTCACCTTGCCTCATGGCTTCCTCATGTTCCACCTCAGGTTTACATTTTGGTCTTTGCTCCTGAGTTCTCCAGTGTTTTTGTAAGTTTTTTGGATTTTCTTTCATTAAACTCACTCATAACTGCTCCCTGCCTTGGTCTTACTGCATTTGGGTCCAACCACCAACCTCACCCCAAACATGACAGAAGAAACCAGCCACAAGAAGGACCCAGCAGAGACCATTCCAGGTTTTGAAGGGGAAACCATTTTCAAGACATTAAGGAAAGATTTGGACTTCATCTCTACACTTAGCCCGCCTTGGGTATGGGTAAGTGTAGTAGATCAAATGCGGGACATCTGGATAAACAGAACCACAATATCACGCCTCGGTATAACTGGTCTCATTGAGGAACTCGATTGGCAGGTGCAATCAGACCCTGAAAAATCAAGGCAGTTTTGTATTGCCCAGTTCCAGAGACCCATAAGCAGCTTTAACTGGGATATGGGGGTGGGAGCAGTTCTCTCCCCATGCTCGGATTTAGATGGGAAACTTCACCCTTGCGCCTACTTCTCCCGACAGTTGACCCCTGCTGAAAAGAATCATGATATAGGAGACTGAGAACATCTCGCCATAAAATTGGCGTCATTGGCTAGAAGGTGCTGGTACAGACCAATCAAAAGAACCTATCGTATATCAATCAGTTAAACGTCTGAACTCCCGGCAGTCTCGGTGGTCCCTATTCTTCTCTCGTTTCAACCTGTCCCTCGTATATCATTCAGGTTCCAGGAACATAAAACCAGATGCCCCCTCACCACAGTACTCACCAGATGACTCAGACTGCCTTCAATTCTTCCACACAGTTGCACCATTGGAGCATTAACTTAGGAGACTGAGGATCTAGTCAACAAAGTCAACAGGAACCCAACCGTGGTACTGGTCCGCCCAACAGAACATACGTTCTGACCTCAGTCCGATCCCGTCTCATCCATGGGTTTCATTCCGCTAAATTCTCAGCTCATCCAGGCCCAAGTAGGACCATAAGTCTCATCTCAAGATGTTTCTGGTGGCCTTCTCTCCACAAGGACACCAAAGAATGTTTTTTGGCCTGCCCTATTTGTGCTCATAACAATTTGTCCCACCAACCACCAACTGGACTCCTGCAACCACTTCTAGTACTAAAGCATCCTTGGTCACACATTGCCCTAGATTTTGTCACCAAACTACTAACTTCACAAGGTAAGACTACCATTCTCACCATCATCAACTGTTTTTCTAAGATATGTCACTTTGTCCTTCTCCGAAAATTACCCTCAGCATTTTAACAGCTCATCTCCTGGTCAAGCAAGTTTTCCGACTCCACGGTATCCTTCAGGAGATCCTTTCAGATCGTGGTCCACAATTCATCCGTCAGGTTTGGAAACAGAATTGCTTAGCCCTCGATGCAAAGGTTTCACTAACTTCTGGTCATCATCCTCAGTTTAACGGTCCGACCAAAGGCATGGACCAAGAATTGGAATCCACTCTCAGGCGTCTAACCTCCTGATGTGATAATACTGCCATGATCATCAAAATGGTTTGACTGAATCAGATTGTAATTCTGATCACACAGCTACAAGTGAGAGAGAGACAGCAGGAAAGCCTTTCTCTCTCCCGCTCTCAGCAGGTTGCCAGCTGTGACCACTCCCTACGGATAAAAGTCACAGCACATCTCTTCAGACCTTCTCTTCAGCTCTTCACTTCTGCAGCTTCAGACCTTCTCAGGAGACTGCTACTCTGGCTGGAGCCCTTAGAGGGGGCTCCCACCCCAGCTGTACAGCAGCTCTGTCAGACCACCTCTCCCTGGAGCAGACAAAGAAGGCCTGGACCATGAGGCCCTGGTCGGGCCTGACTGACGCACATCCAGCACCTGGGGAACTTCTCGTCGCCCGGAGAACATCTCCGGGCAAATCCGAGTTAAGTTTGCTGTCTAAACCACATATTTAGAGACAGGAGGAAGGATCCTGCATGCCAAAAACAGCCTTGTTGTATTTCTCTTCAGCCTGTACAGGGAAGAGAACCTAGATGGAGCTGAAAGCTGTATGCTGAGGAAAACCCCTGCTCAAATCGGACTGCAACCGGGTCAGATAACGTGCTCACACCAGGCCTCCGACCCCAACCACGCTGTTAGATCATGGCTGCAGAGCTAAGCGTTAGCCCGCCAATAACAAACCAATGATTGTCCCTGCTTTTACGTCCTTCCTGGAATGGCCAAAGTGAACAGAACTGACACGAGGCACCAACAGCGAGCTGAGGGTGAAGTTAAAAATGTTTTGTCAGGGTTCTGTTGTGTTCCTGCTCTGATTGCCTCCACAGGTGGTGGCTGAGGGGGCGTGCCTCACACCTGTGACTCGTCAGAGGCAGTATCCTCTGGCTTCTTAAGCAGAGCGCTGACAGACGGAAGATGCCAGAGCCTTAAACCAGTCATGGTACAACGTGGCCCTGACCAAGCCTTAGAAACCTGCTAGTAAGTTTTTCGTCTCTCTGCTTTGAACTAATTTTGGATCTCCTGTTTTTTGTCACAGTTTTGTGTGCATAGATGCACTCACCTGTCTCGAAGCTCCGAAGAGGTTTTCAACCTGTGGAATCATCTGCTCAGATTCTGCTCTGGCGCTCCCCCTCTTACTCCCTTGGCGTTACAAAGACGGGCTTGAGGTCCCCCCCCCCCCGCCCCCCAGATTCCCCAGGCACTTCCAAGACTCCTGAACTCTGGTCAAACCGTCTGTCGCTCCCCCCTGCTGAGGTCTGCTTCGGGTCTCTCGCCAGCTCCATCTGCCGCCCTCCAGCCACTACCCACCTTCTAGAGTAGGCACACAGAGTTCCCTCGGCGCTACTTTTCCCCGGTTAGGTCTCCCCTGCTACATGGTAAGCAGCGTACGATTCGGCATGTTCCTGGTTCTTGCCTCCGATTTATTTTCTCCCCTCTCTTTTACAGTCAACTCCGCCCCAACGATCAGGCCTCGTCCAGGCGACTATATATTGTGTTTTGTTTACTGCACTTTCCTTAATAAACACCTTAAAACTGTGTTCTGGTCACCCGTTTTTAGCTGCATGTGGGCTAAGCATCTCAAAAACATGACAGAAGAAGGCTCTGGTCCAACAAAGCCCAGCAGATACGTTCGGGCGACAGCTAGCCGCACAGCAGGAACATTTGCAGTCTTTCGGGTTATCTGTTAGCTCCACTCACGAACAGCTCCAATTGGTAGCTGCACAACTTAGCCAGCTCACAGCCACATGACTTCCATGTTTTCACAACCTGTCGATCAAGCGCCTGTCGCTCTGCCTCCGGTTGAACAGAGCGCTGAGGTCGGCAGTCAGCCTTCTCCCCCCGAATGTTGGTCACCGTGCCCTGAGAAATTCTCCGGCGAAAGCGAGGATTGTGGCGGTTTTCTTTTCCAGTGCAAGTTGGTGTTTAATTGTGCTCCTCAGACCTATTCCTTAGATCAGATTAAGATCTCTTATGTCCTCTGGCTTTTTTCTGGTAGAGCCTTTAGGTGGGCAGAGTCCCAGTTCCCGGATTGTCAGTCTTTTTGATGCACTTTTCCTGAATTTGTCAAGGAATTCAAGACCGTTTTTTCAGCCGAATTGGACTCAGTCCAACAGTCTCGGGACCTATTAGCTTTAAGACAGTGGGGTCGGCGTGTTTCTGACTACGCAGTTTGAGTTTCATACTTTGGCAGCTGCCGCAGATTGGACAGATAAGCCATTAAAGGCTGTTTTCTTTTCCACACTTGACAAACCATTAAAGGATGAATTAGCACGGGTAGAGGAACCTAAGACGTTCGAAGATTTGGTGGCCTTAGCCGTTCGTCTAGACACCCAGATACGCAGCCGTAAGACTTTAAGATCCACAGGGTTTTCTCAGGCGTTTAAGGGGTCACAGCGACAGGTTGAAGCCCCACCATCTCCTCCAGAGCCCATGCAGTTGGGTAGAGTTCATCTAACCGGTGAGGAACGCCAACAGCGTTTCTCCGGTGATTTATGTCTATATTGTGATAGCAAGGGGCATTTCGTTAAAGAATGTCCCGTTTGGCAAAAAGAGCAAGTCCGTCGACTGTGATGGGGAAGACGGCGGACAAATTTAGAACTTCTCCCCACAAAGAAGTTTCGGATAGGGCTGGTTCTCGGTTCTGTTTACTTGTCTCTCTAAATTCTAATAAGGACAGTATTGACGTCTCGGCTCTAATTGATTCAGGTTCTGAATTTAATCTGATCGATCGGTCCTTAGTTGCCCAGCTCCGAGTTCCCACTGAGGTACTATCTGAGCCTTTACAGGTTTTGTCATTAAACGGTCAGAAATTAACTGAAATTACTCATCGGACTAGACCTTTAGAGGTAATTGTTTCAGGAAACCACAGAGAGCAACTATCTTTTTTTTTTGTTCCCTGTTAAACGCTCGCCGGTGGTGTTAGGTTTTGCTTGGTTAACTGTCCATAATCCCCAGATTAATTGGACAGAATCACGGCTCGAATCGTGGTCTCTTGCCTGTCATTCTCGGTGTTTGCAATCTTCACATCCGGTTTCTCGTTCCCCTTCCTCTACTCCCCAACAAGCGGATGTTATTGATCTCTCTCATGTTCCTCAGGAGTATCATGATCTCCGGCTTGTGTTTAGTAAGACTTAGGCTAGTTCGCTTCCGCCTCATCGTCCTTATGATTGCGCTATTGACTTGTTACCCAGAGCACCCCTGCCGACTAGTCGCCTCTATAACATCTCGAGGTCTGAACGTCAAGCACTCGAAAGCTACATCAGCGAGTCACTGTTGGCGGGGTTGATTCGCCCATCCTCCTCCCCGTTAGGAGCCGGCTTCTTCTTCGTGGGTAAGAAGGATGGTTCTCTCAGGCCCTGCATTGATTATCGTGGGTTAAACCAGATAACCATTAAGAATAAATACCCACTTCCTCTCCTCTATTCGGCTCTCAAACCAGTCCAGAATGCTACGATCTTTACCAAACTCGATTTACGCAACGCTTATCACCTAGTTCAGGTCAGACAAGGGGACGAGTGGAAGACAGCCTTCAAGACACCGTTGGGGCATTTTGAATACCTCAAAATGCCTTTTGGTTTGTGCAACGCTCTGGCAGTCTTTCAGGCTTTACTTAATGATGTCCTTAGGGACTTTTTGAACGTCTTTGTTTTTGTTTATTTAGACGATATTCTGATTTATTCCAGTGATCTTGAACAACATAAGCTACATGTCCACCTAGTCTTGCAACGGCTGTTAGAAAATCGCCTCTTTGTTAAAGCCGAAAAGTGTGACTTTCACCAGTCTTCGCTCTCATTTTTGGGTTTGATCTTAGAAGGAGGACAGGTTAGATCTGACCCCGAGAAGGTTAAGGCAGTAGAGGAATGGCCAGTTACAGAATCTAGAAGACAGCTTCAACGTTTCCTTGGCTTCGCCAATTTCTATCGTAGGTTCATTAGGAACTACAGCCAGATAGCTTCTCCTTTGCACGCTCTCACTTCTACCAAAGTCCCCTTTTCCTGGGGACCAGAAGCCGAGGCCGCCTTTAACCTACTTAGGTCCCAGTTCTCTCAGGCGCCTATCCTTATACACCCTGACCCTCCGAAACAGGTAACCTTAGAGATAGATGCCTCTAAGATGGGTGTAGGCGCAGTCCTGTCACAACAATCCGAGTCTGATGATAAGCTCTATCCGTGTGCCTTCTTTTCGCGACGCCTTTCCCCAGCCGAACGAAACTACGACGTAGGTTACCGTGAACTGCTTGCTATAAAGTTAGCTTTAGAGGAGTGGCGGGACTGGCTCGAGGGTTCCGAGCCGCCCATCATTATTTAGACCGATCACAAGAACCTCTCGTACCTACAGTCAGCTTACCGCCCTAACTCTCGTCAAGCCCGTTGGTCACTGTTCTTCTCAAGATTCAACCTCTCCATAACATACAGACCCGGATCCAGAAACGTCAAGCCCGATGCCCTTTCTCGTCAGTTTACTCCCCAGGAACAAGAAGGGGAGCCAGAGCTTATTCTGCCTCCCTCATGTTCTGTGGGAGCCTTACAATGGGATCTTGAGGATAGGATTAACCATGCCTTACGGCTGGACCTTGACCCCGGTACTGGTCCTTTGGGTCTCAAGTATGTCCCCCAGTGTGTTCGTCCTGATGTTTTGCAATAGTGTCATGACTCCAGGTTCTCCGCTCATCCAGGCATTTTCAGAACGCAGTCTCAGGTTTCTCATCACTTTTTGTGGCCTTCATAGATTAAAGATGTCAGGGATTATGTGTTAGCCTTCACAGTTTGTGCTCGTAACAAGTCTTCGAACAAGCCACCCTCCGGTCTGCTCAACCCCCTTCCTATCCCTAAACGTCCATGGTCCGACATTGCAGTGGACTTCATCACCGGTCTCCTAATTTCCCAAGGTATGTCCAATATTTTGACAGTTGTGGATCGTTTTTCCAATGCCTGCCATCTGATTCCCATTAGAAAATTACCCAATGCCCTACAGACCGCCCAGCTACTGATTAAACACGTCTTCAAGCTTCATGGCATAGCTGCAGAGATACTCTCTGACCGGGGTCCCCAGTTTGTCTCTCAGGTCTGGCGCCATTTCTGCTCTGCTCTCGGCGCCCGTTACACCCTCACCTCTGGCTATCATCCACAAACCAATGGACAGACTGAACGTATGAATCAACAACTGGAAACCACCCTTCGCTGTCTCACATCCTCATCCCCTACTGAATGGAATAAGTTTTTGCCCTGGGTCGAATATGCTTTGAATTCTCATGTCTCCGCCTCCTCTGGTCGTTCTCCTTTTTGAAGTATCCTTAGGTTACCAACCCCCACTTTTATCCACCGACGAACTCAGTATCCCCTTCACCTCCGTTAACGACTACATTGCCCATTGTGAGAAAACCTGGAAGGCCACCATCTCAGCTCTTACTCGCGCTGCAGAGCAGAGTAAGAGGTTTGCCGACCACCGGCGTAGACCTGCTCCCCAGTACCACCCCGGTCAGAGGGTATGGCTATCTTCCAGGGACGTTCTCACCAACCCATCCACCAAGAAGCACGCCCCCCGATTCTCTGGACCCTACGAGATCGAGACCATCATTAACCCGACCTCTGTTCGCCTCCGTCTGCCACCTTATTAGAGAGTACACCCTACCTTCCATGTCTCCCAGATCAAGCCTGTCATGGATAGTAACTTGTGCCCGCCTTACAGACCCCCTCCACCCTCCCAGGACAGTCAAGACCTTCGCATCCTCAGGGTTGTGGACGCCCGTCGATAAGGTAAGGGCCATCAGTACCTCGTTGATTAGGAGGGTCGCAGCCCTGGGGAACGCTCGTGGGTGTCAGCCACGACCATTCTTGATAAAGACTTGATTAAATACTTTTGGTCCGCCCAGCCCGGCGGCCGTTGAGGGGGGGTAGTGTCAGGGTTCTGTTGTGTTCCTGCTCTGATTGCCTCCACACGTGGTGGCTGAGGGGGCGTGCCTCACACCTGTGGCTCGTCAGAGGCAGCTTCCTCTGGCTTATTTAGCAGAGCGCTGACAGACGGAAGATGCCAGAGCCTTAAACCAGTCGTGGTACGACGTGGCCCTGACCAAGCCTTAGAAACCTGCTAGTAAGTTTTTCGTCTCTCTGCTTTGAACTAATTTTGGATCTCCTGTTTTTTGTCACAGTTTTGTGTGCATAGATGCACTTACCTGTCTCGAAGCTCCCAAGAGGTTTTGAACCTGTGGAATCATCTGCTCAGATTCTGCTCTGGCGCTCCCCCTCTTACTCCCTTGGCGTTACCAAGACGGGCTTGAGGTTCCCCCCCCGCCCCCCAGATTCCCCAGGCACTTCCAAGACTCCTGAACTCTGGTCAAACCGTCTGTCGCTCCCCCCTGCTGAGGTCTGCTTCGGGTCTCTCGCCAGCTCCATCTGCCGCCCTCCAGCCACTACCCACCTTCTAGAGTAGGCACACAGAGTTCCCTCGGCGCTACTTTTCCCCGGTTAGGTCTCCCCTGCTACATGGTAAGCAGCGTACGATTCGGCGCATTCCTGGTTCTTGCCTCCGATTCATTTTCTCCCCTCTCTTTTACAGTAAACTCTGCCCTGACGTTCAAACCTTGTCCAGGCGACTATATATTGTGTTTTGTTTACTGCACTTTCCTTAATAAACACCTTAAAACTGTGTTCTGGTCACCCGTCCTTATCTGCGTGTGGGCTAAGCATCTCAAAAACATGACAGGTTTATAGGGAAATGTTTTGTAAAGCATTGGACACGTGTTGTTTAGAACAAAGGGCTAATGAAGTAGGTCATGCTAGCCTTCCGTTTATGGTACTGCTAATATCATTTGAGTGTATTTTATGGTTTTAACAGGAAGGTTATCTCCACAAGGGTTTCATACATTGATGGGACATTAATGTTTACGTTATCCAGCCCACTCATTATGACTAAAAATATAGCTAAAGCCTTTATTTGTAAGTGCCGAACACCCGCTAGCCAAACTGCTATTAGCCTTGCTAACATCCGGTTTCGGACATTTCAAAAGGAGTTCGTTTTAAAGCATAAAGCGTAACTGTTCTGCTCCGCCATCCTTTGATGGTGTTATGAGCCTTATTCCCGCATCAATATGGTATATTAATGCCGGTTTTAGAGGCAATTTTGATAACTATAGACTTTAACCAGGTTAGCGACGATTGCTGCAGCGACCCCTGGCGCCCGGAGGTAGGATTGCATTAATAAGATTGGCCGTGATAAGGTTAAATGATTTTACTGAGCAAATCAGTCTTCAGAATATTATTTACTCAAAATAATGTTCTTGTTAACTTGGGCTTTGCATTGTGAATGGGTTGAAACACATGTCAAATGTTTTTTTTTAACTCCATTTCATGTTTTTTGGAATCAGATCTTCAGTGAACAAGGATTCACTGAATTATTCTGATTATGACCAACCACTTTCGTTTTGTCTTTTGTCTGTTTTGCATGTAAATAGTTCCTTAGCTTAGCTTCTTTTTATCTTCATTTTGCTTAGTAGTTTAGTTAAATTTCACTAGCCTAGTAGAGAGGATTTACTGATTGAAATATTGTGTTAATTCAGATAAACAGCATTACATAGTGAAGTTCTCTGGATGTTCATTTTATGTCTGTTATTAAATTATTGAACTTGAAAATAAGTTGTCACTTCTTTTTTTCTATGTGTGTGCAGGTTTTGCTTTTAAAAGATCACTAGTGCTCAAATTCATCCCTTTCAGCCATTGTCTTGATATCAGCTTAAGAGCTGATCATCACCAGACAATACTTATCAGACAGATGGTTATTTAATAAACTTTAAATAACTTTGAACAGTGCATAATTTCACAACACTCCAGAAACCCATGCAACTCGTGCAAGTTTGTTCCCTGGGTGGAGTATGCCCATAATTCGCTGGTGTCCTCAGCCACTAGTCTGTCTCCCTTTGAGGTCTCTCTGGGCTATCAACCTCCTCTATTCACATCCAAAGAAAAGGATATCTCTGTCACTTCAATCCATCATCACATCTGCTGCTGTAAGAACATCTAGTCCATGACAAAACCACAAGTATGCTGACAAAAAACGCACTTCCGCTCCACAGTGCTACCCGGGACAAAAGCTACAAAACTACTGTCTATATTATACAAGACACTGTCTGATTCAATGATTCAATACCTCTTCCTATTGAATCATTGAATCTTCTTTGAACAAAGCATCTGGACTCAGATATGTCAAAGAACTTTCAAAATGACTTGAAACCCAAATTTCAGGTCAAACATTATTCAGGATGGGTTTTGCATAATCTAATATTTATTTACAGTGTACAAACAGTTATATTCATGCAGTATGGTTATGTACACCTGTTCAGAGGTCCTGATTTGTAAGGACTTGTCAGTGAGTTGTAAAATTTCACCTTCCCCCTCAGTATGCTTGCTGGGTAACTTTAATGAAAGCACTTTGGAAAAAATTCTGTATGCATGGCTTTCACTGCTACATCAGATTGAGCTCTCTGGGCTTCTTTGATTGGCTCCATCACTTAGTAGTGGTGGGGGACTGTGGAATGTTTCCTGTAGGGCATGGAGGCTGATTCAGGGGGTGCCTGAGTCTTGGGGCTCTGGGGGGTGCCTAGAGTGGGGTGTCTAGTAGGCCCAGTCCCGGGGTCTGTGGCCCCACCTGGGTGGGGCTTCAGTTGTTTGAATGTTAGTGTTGGCTGGGATTACATCTTCTTTCCTCTGAGGGGGGTGCGGGGGTGTTTGGAGGGCTCCGTGTCCAGCTCCTTATCTTGGTCCGGACCGGAGGTAAGGTGGGCGGGTTGGGGTGGTGGTGTTGGTCCTGGTTTCCGGTTGGCTCTCTGGCCCCTCGGGCTATAGTGGTGAGGCTGGCGGAGTCTCCCTCACCAGGTGGTTTTTTGGAGAATGGGGTAGCTGGCTTCCTGGGGTAGCATGCGGTTCCTCAGTCCTTTCTTCCCCATCCCTGGACACCTCCCTCTGTCTGCTCCATCACACTGTCATGCATGTAAGACCTTGAGGGGTTGGAGCGTCGCTGGGGAGAGAGTCCTGCTGTCTGGTGACGTCCCTGACTCCAATTGTATTATGAATCTAAGACACTTTCATTCATAACATTCTCACAATACACATATATGTAGGGCATTCAATGGTGGGGAGGGGGTAATCAGAATCAGATATACTTTAATAATCCCAGAGGGAAATTGCTGTTTCAGTACCATCACCATTACATAAACATCACAAACATTTCAGGGAGGAGACGGTTCACTGAGGCCGTGCTGCCAAGGACAATACTGTCCACAAGGCGCTGGCCTTATCTGTTGAAGGAAGATTACAACAACATCGGGGAAGGGAAGGGAGATAAAAAAGACAGATGCTTGACAATTTATGCTCTTACAAACAAAGAGTCAAACAACCGAAAAAAAACCCTCATTGCATGAAATGCACAAATAACACAAGACACATATATGCAGAAGGTAAACATTTGAGACCCCTCGCGTGTACGTAAGCTCATCAGTTTTATGAGCATCAGTTATGTGTGACTGTTTGGGTGAAAGTGTCTATATCTCCGTGAACACTCTCCAGAGGCCATTGTCCTTGATGTTATCAGCCGGCCAACAGTTAAGAAAAAGCATCCACAGGTGTCTGCAGGGAAGGGGGGTACCCGGGAGCATTTCTGAGCATTCTTCGCCATAACAATCCAGGAGTAGAGTTAGGGAGGGCATAATCCAAATATGTTATTTGTTATGTGGGCAAGCTGCACTGCCTTTCCTGTCAGCTTTAAGTCTTTTTGCTGGCTCCAAATGGTAAATCCAATTTTCCGAATTGTTGGGCTTTTCCGCGCTTCACTTCCAGATTTTATCCCATCACCCCCTTGAGTTCAACCACCAAAGCCAATCTGCGTTCCAGCACAGCGAGCTTTCCGCTCTGCTTCTTCACCTTCCAGGTCTGTCCGTTCACAGCCATAGTGAGCGCGTCATTTGCAGCCGGCAGCCTGATCAAGGCCAAATGGCTACCAACATCCGCTGTATTTGCTGATACTTCAAAAACCCACAAAAAAAACAATAAGTAGAGATCCAAGCATCCTTAATCCAAATGTAAAAGTTTCAAACATCCAGGAGTCGAAAGACACACCATTTTCCATCCAGGAATTTAGGGTGTATCCCACAAAATAAGTCAAATCAGGACCGGATGGGTCCCCCTTTCGTTGCCTACCCAACGGAAAAAATGTATCAATAGTATTGAGAGACCAGCTTACCAGATCCATTTTTTCAGAGTTCAGTTGATATGAAGAAAGTGCTCAGAAAGACAAGACATAGCAAAGCAGGAGAGGGGTGGGGGTGGGGGGGTGAAAAGATGCAGAGGAGAGAAAAGACATGAAGAGAGACAGAACAGAGACAGAACAGAAAGATATCTGGGGTTATTGTGTAGAACTCACCCCTAGTTGCTCCCTCTGCGCCCACTGGCATTTAAACATTGAGGGTTCTGGTTAGGTTGCTTGGGGGGTTTACTGGGACCAGCTACCTTCCGGAGGGGGAGTGGACTGTGCACCCCCTTTGGCACTCCCAGTTTTAAACACACTTGAGAACAAAATGCAACATCATGACATTTGAGTAGGCAGAGGCAGGCTTGAGGTCTTTCTCATACCTCTGTTCTCTGATTATCACCCGGAGTCAGGGGCCTGAAGGAGCGGGCCACCTGGTCCGGGGTCTTGGCTGTGTTAGGATATCAACGGCAGTGGTCGTTTGGTCAGCGTGATTGGCCGGGATTGGGGCTGGCACTTCTGCTTTCCCCTGGAATATAGGTGTGTGTGTGTTTGTGTGTGTGTGTGTGTGTGTGGGGGGGGGGGGTCGAGGGTATGGAGGGGGGAGGGTGTGGTGGAGGTAGCACTTCAGGATTTGTCTCCACTAAGTGTGGAGCCCATCCCCCCAGTCCTGCTCCCCTCCGCTGGCTGGCACCTTGGCGTGGTGGTGCATTGGTGGTACTCGGTGTCCGGGGCTGGGTGCCTGGGCGGTGCCGGTTCGCTGCTGGTGGCTGCTTGGCGGGGCCTGGCCCCCTATGGCTTGGTCAGGGACCCCGCTGGAGGGAGAGGCGCCCCTGAGGCCTTGGGTCCCTGGGACCCATGGTCGGCAGAGTCCATTGGCTCGTCTCCACGGCCCACGGGGGCTTCGGCATTGTGGCTGTTGGAGGGTTTCTTTGGGGCCGTTTCTCATCTTCCCTTGGGTAGGGGAGGCAGATTTCCTGTGTTAGCCCCTCTTAGGCACCTTTACGCTGAAGGTCCCTGTGGGCATCTGGGGTTTTGGTTCCCCTGGCGTCAGCCTCAGTGCTCTCGGGGGCAGGTCTTTGGTTCTTCACAACCACTATCGAGCATTTTTCTCATGGATAAACCTTAAATACTCAAGCGCAATCTCACAAACACCTATAAGTGCTTGGATCCAGGTGCTTACAGACTCACTTCTATACAGAAAACCCCTATTATTATCTTCAGCTGTCACTTTATACATGTCGTATTAATAAATACTGTATATTCTTCAGTGATGGTATCAAGGCGTTACTTGATTGTATCTGTAATACTTTATTGGCTGGTTGTGCTGTTCTTTTTACATCTCTCTTTGCAGGTGAAGAATCAGACTGAGGATGTATCATTCTCTCCCTTTTCTTTCTTCTTTCTCTTTTACCTATTCTCCTTTTTTTCCTCTTAAACCTTCTTGTTTCAGTGTCCATATAACATGAAATTATTACAGCATAAATTACAACAAAGCTTCTTGCATGGGATATCTGTTGGCCACTTTTTGGCATTAAGACAACAATTCTTATTGCAAAATTGCCAGACAGGACACTATTAAAAAAAGAGATAAAATAATTCTTAGCTACAAATTGCAGTTATAACTGGAAACAAATTTTTGTCTGGGTAACAATGGCAATGATAAAAAACAGAGCAACTTGCATTTTCCAATTTCATAGATGTCAGATGATAATATAGCTACAACAACAGGGTGGAGGCACATCCAAAATGGCTGTCTGAAAACTATCAGGTGTTGCACTGATGAACAGGCAGAGAAATAAGGCGGTTGTGATGGCCTCCAGTGTCCATAAGGTGCAATCCTAAGACAGATGCAGAATATGGTCAGAAAAGAGGCCCAATGTTCTTGTGTCCAGACCCACTGTGGATGCTAAGGACAACAAAAACATAAATGGGGTAGGGTAGGTAAGCCGCAAAATAAATTGACTGTTTGAAATGTCATATATGTTTTGACCTGTCTGCTAAAAACAGTTAGATTAGGGACCAGAGAACATTACTAAATAATTACATATTTAAAAAGGAGTAATGTTTTTGAGCATAAATTGAAAAAATAAATGTTATTTATCTGTTTAAAATGCTAATTAAATTAAGCAAAGTTGTAAAGCCTGCAAGACCCAATGTTCAGTGTAAGGGGCGTTTAATAAAATCAAAATAAATAACATGTATGAAAAAAATTGTTACCCAAACTATCAAAGAAAATGTAAATATCACCAAGATAAATTTATTGTGAAGGATTTTTGATCGGGGTTCCAAATCATTATTTCTAATTAGAATTTATATATTCATTATTAAAACCATAATTGCGCAACATTCCACACCCCTGTTCTTCATTTTCTATCTTAGATTGGAGGCTTAAAAAAGCCTGATATAGAATCTTTACCACTTCCTTCCTGTTATGTCCCCAATGACCTTTTTGGGAGCACCCTTTAACTTGTTTACACCTTGACTTGTAAGCCAAGGTTTAATGATGAGGAAATTTTACTGTAGTTTTAACATCTATATGATGTTTCCAAATAAAATGTAACTACAAGGAAGTCTTATATGATGTTTCCAAATAAAATATAACTACAAGGAAGTCTTACCTTGAGGCTGTGGAAGGTTGACTCTGGTGGGTACACAATGAAGTGCCGCAAAGTGAAGCCAAAACCCTGTGAGTTCTTTTGGAGAACAATAGTCTGTGGGCCCTTTGATGATATGGACTCCATCTCAGCGGATGGCAGTTGATTGTATCTGTTTTTATCATTGTTCCAGCTTTTAGCCTATACAGAACAGAAATTGGAACAAAAATGATACATGTAACTTCCAAATAATTCTAAAACAAACACTGAATAGCTATTACCATTTAGATGGTATAATTTTTAGGACACCCCAATTATACTTTGGGACTGTGGATTCAGTCACAGCTTACAAATATTTGTGGAAGTGTTCGTTGGAAGTGTGTAGATTCTCACCATTCACTTCTGACCATTTTGCCCTTTAATGGGACTGAACTGTATTGAACTTACGGTTTTTGTTGAGTTTTAAAAACTCTGCATATTTATTTATATGAGAATGAAATCACCAGACTGCTTCTTTACATTGGGAAATATAATGATAACTCAGAATCAGAACCATTTAATTTCGGCCATGATTGTCATCAATCAAGAAATTTGACTTAGGTTACAACTGTGACAGTATACAAACATTAGGTATACATAAATAAACATATGTATGTTTTAGTTTTTGTATCAATTATTTATTTGAATGTGCAAAGAAAAGAAAAAAGGAGACTGTGAGTTGTGAAAGTGTAATGTACCGTATTTTTCGGACTATAAGTTACTGCGGTATATAAGTTGCATCAGTCAAAAAATGCGTCATAGAGAGGAAAAAGACATATAGGTTGCACCGAACTATACGTCGCACTGAACTATATGCATTTATTTGGACATTTATTAACTCCTACCAGCAAGGTTTTATTGAGCGCATTTCAGTGTTACGGTCTGTTACCCCGAAAGTTGTGAAAATTACGACAAAATTGTGAACTGTGAGCATAACGGTGCTACATGCTAAGCTGACAGTACGACACAGTTGTTTCAGAGCAACATAAAGCTTACATGCATCAGTGAAGTTGTAACCCACCCAGACAACAGACCTGTAAGCTAGCACTAGCTGTTATTAGCTACACGGACAGCCCGATTATAGGGTTTTGTCTCGGTCTGGGTCCTTTGAGCTGCTCCATGCAACGCTCCCCTCCGTGAATGCATACTGAAACAAACATGTCCAGTCTTTGTTGTCTATAAGTTAATGTGTCTGGGGGTTGGTCTGTTTTGCATGATCAACATGGGGAAGGCTCACTCAGCTCAGCTCTTCTACCATGTCGGGTTTTTTCTGCTAAACTGTTTTACTGCATCACGATACACATTTCAGGCGACAGCGTTTGTCATCAAAAAAATGGGGACAGTCCTCGGAGATCTATTTTAAGTGGTACAGGAGCAGGATAGTTTTCACAAGCCTAGTGAGCCCTACTGTGGCTATAGACACTAATGTTTACTCCTTGGTTCATGCTGGTCAAGATGAATTACTATTTAAATTTGATTTATAAGTCACACCTGAATATAAGTCGCAGGATTGGCCAAACTGTGAAAAAAGCGTGACTTATAGTAAACAAAATATGGTACTTTGTTTCACAGAAGTGTAGTTGACTACTCAGGCTGAGGTGTCCATTGCAGCGTTTCCCATACACAGACTATTTGGGTGGCCTGTCCAGGTAAATTGAGACCCTCCCAGGAAGATAAAATTCGGAATTCACTGTACAGCTATCCCTAATTTTTTATCAATATGGTGTGATCATTGCGTGCCTGGGACTGGACCAGTAGGGTGGGGTATGGGACATTTTGAACAGTATTTTCTTATTTTATTTACTTTATTAAAATATTGCACTATAATAAATATATCAGTAGGATTACAAATAAAATCCTTCATAAGTAAACATATTAATACCGTGGCATTGATAAACTGTTGGTGGTATTTATCCTTGACTGATATTATTTAGATTATATAAATATACTGCTACACAAACTTTCTAAACCATGAAATATGGATGAGTTATTTAAAAACCCTATTAACGTTTTAATTCAATTAAATGTTATTTATATTGTAATGATATAAATAACATTTATATATATATATATACATATATATATTTAAATATAGGGGGGGGGTTCTGTAATGATTCTAGCTCAGTCTTTCGCCTGATCACCTCCTCCCACTGATCACCGTCACCTGCAACTAATTCCCTGCTCTAATTACTCCTGTCAGCCCATCCCTATATAAGCACTCCTCTTTCAGTTTGTCTTTGCTGGTTTGCCTGATCTCCAAGACTCTGCACTCCCTCAATCACCAGATGTCCAGCTTCCCTTCTGCTCTCCAGCCTGTGTACTCCTCGCCAGCCAGTCTGCTACCTCACGCCATCCCAGGTTAGTGGATCTTGCCTCCCACTCACCTCTTTACTTTGTGTTCCAGTCTTCCCTCCTGTCTCGATCCACCAGCACGTCCTGGCTTTTACCCTGACGCACCACAGCCACAGTCCTCCTTCACTTCCTGGTCCCTGTTCCGACGCACCACCTGTCCCACTTCGTCAGCACGCTTTGGACCCAGCTCCGGAGCTCATCAGGCTCGTTCTGTCAGTGCTCCTGCGTCCCGTCTGCGGTGGCCCTGAGTACCACTGTACCCGTCTGCCTGCTTAATCTCCACCATCTCCAGTCTTCTTCAGCCCGGTCCTGATCCATCCAACCTTCTTTGTGGCAATAAAGCTCCTAAATATCCGGCTCTGTGTGGTTTGAATTCGGGCTCGGACCCCGGTCATTACAGTGCAAACCAGCCACGACAGAGTCAGTCACCCACACAGAGCCGATTCGGGGACCGGAGCATAATGGCGGATGACGAGGAGCTGCGAAGGGCTCCGCAGGCTGTAGCGGTCCCGTCTAGTCAATTGGATTCGGCCGTCCTGCATGGATCAGCTCTCCGCCGGAGGCGAGGACGTCAGCCTGCCTGTCCGGTCTCTCTCACCTCCGTGCAGCCATTAGCCGAGCCAACCCGGCTGCCGTCTGCTGCCGAGCCCCTGTCCCATCGGTAGACTCCATTGCTCCTGCTGCTACTTCCTGCCCAGTTCCTTGCTCTGTAGTCCGGAGCCCGCAGACCAACGGAGCCAAGCTCTCCACAGCTCCCCCTTGTGACGCCCCCAGCTCAGAGTACAGAAGACTGGAGGACAAAATAAGAACTTTTGCCCCTACAATCAAGCGTCTGAGGGAGACTCTATTTTCTCAGTACTCTGAAGAGTTGGAGAGAAAATTAAAGGAGTTGGAGGACAACTATGGATCAGCTCTCAGGGCATTCTACAGCCGTTCTGCTCCTGTCACCGAGTGTCCGGCCGACGCCTCGCCTTCCGCTCCTGTCACCGAGTGTCCGGCCGACGCCTCGCCTTCAGCTCCTGTCACCGAGTGTCCGGCCGACGCCTCGCCTTCCGCTCCTGTCACCGAGTGTCCGGCCGACGCCTCGCCTTCCGCTCCTGTCACCGAGTGTCCGGCCGACGCCTCGCCTTCCGCTCCTGTCACCGAGTGTCCGGCCGACACCTCGCCTTCCGCTCCTGTCACCGAGTGTCCGGCCGACGCCTCGCCTTCCGCTCCTGTCACCGAGAGTCCGGCCGACGCCTCGCCTCCTGATTCGGTCACCGAGAGTCCGGCCGACGCCTCACCTCCTGATTCGGTCACTAAGGGTCCAGCGGACGCCTCAGTCCCAGAGCAAGTTTGTGAAGGTGCACATGCCCCAGTCTGGGATGATGTTACAATGGCCGCACCACATGTTGAGGAGTCTCGCCTTTGGGACTTCTTCTATGGGGACAGGGAGGACCTGTTCTCGATAAGGGCTTTTCCGGCCCATGGAGGGGCTGCTCACACTGCGGCCACCGAAGGCCTCCCTGCTCTGCCATCGCAGGAGGACCCACCTGCGCCCAAGCCTCAAGAGGAGGTCCAGGAGGACCTGCCTGCGCCCAAGCTTTAAGAGGAGGTCCAGGAGGACCCGCCTGTGCCCAAGCCTCAAGAGGAGGTCCAGGAGGACCCGCCTGCGCCCAAGCCTCAAAAGGAGGTCCAGGAGGACCCGCCTGCGCCCAAGCCTCAAGAGGAGGTCCAGGAGGACCCGCCTGCGCCCAAGCCTCAAGAGGAGGTCCAGGAGGACCCGCCTGCGCCCAAGCCTCAGGAGGAGGCCCAGGAGGACCTGCCTGCGCCCAAGCCTCAAGAGGAGGCCCAGGAGGACCTGCCTGCGCCCAAGCCTCAAGAGGAGGCCCAGGAGGACCTGCCTGCGCCCAAGCCTCAAGAGGAGGCCCAGGAGGACCTGCCTGCGCCCAAGCCTCAAGAGGAGGCCCAGGAGGACCTGCCTGCGCCCAAGCCTCAAGAGGAGGTCCAGGAGGACCCGTCGTCGACCTGTGAGGTGGGAACCCAGATGGACGCTTCCTCCTTCGAGCGCCCCGGTCCTCGGGAGAGGGCTCAGCACCCAAGATCTACTGGAGACTTTGCCCCCCTTGGTGTTCTTCTGAAGCCTCAGCCCCTGGTCGCCCTGGTAGACAGCCAGCTCTGGGAGAGACTTTACTGGCTGTCACTGTCTGACATCCTCCAGAGGCTGGTTTTGAGACTTTTTGTTGCCAAGGGTCTGTCCTCCACGCCTGTAGTCAGGCTTTCCCTCCAGACGCCTGTAGCCAGGCTTCCCTTTCTGTCGCCTGTAGCCAGGCTTCCCCTTCTGTCGCCTGTAGCCAGGCTTCCCCTTCTGTCGCCTGTAGCCAGGCTTCCCCTTCTGTCGCCTGTAGCCAGGCTTCCCCTTCTGTCGCCTGTAGCCAGGCGCCCCCCTGCAGACCCAACCTTTCCCCAGAGCCGGGTCCCAACTGACTCGCCCCTGGGCGCCGCTTCCGAGCCAGCGCTGCGCGGCGCGCCTCATCAAGCTGGCGCAGTCCAGCACGCCCCCATATATTTGTACGCCCGGTTGGGGTTGTTTTTTGTTCTTTGGTTCCTGGCCCTCCATCCTATGCCTCCCTCCGCCCACCCTGGGTGGGTAGTTTTTAGTTTTTTGGTCTTTGCCAGGTCTGCCCCTATTATGCCCGGTTTTGGGTGTCTGGAATCCGCCCTTGAGGGGGGGGTTCTGTAATGATTCTAGCTCAGTCTTTCGCCTGATCACCTCCTCCCCACTGATCACTGTCACCTGCAACTAATTCCCTGCTCTAATTACTCCTGTCAGCCCATCCCTCCTGCGTCCCGTCTGCGGTGGCCCTGAGGACCACCGTACCCGTCTGCCTGCTTAATCTTCACCATCTCCAGTCTTCTTCAGCCCGGTCCTGATCCATCCAACCTTCTTTGTGGCAATAAAGCTCCTAAATATCCGGCTCTGTGTGTGGTTTGAATTCGGGCTCGGACCCCGGTCATTACATATATAGCGCCAATTTAGGATACATGTCATCTCAAAGCACTTTCCAAAGTCAAATTCAATCAGATTACACAGGTTGGTCAAAAAGTTTCCTATCAAAGGAAACCCAGTAGATTGTATCAAGTCTTGACAAGCAGCATTCACTCCTCCTGAGTGAGCCACAGGGAGAGTCATCTGCATTGTCCATAGCTTTGCAGCATTCTCAAACGTTTAGCGCTTCATCTCTTCTGCAGGCTTGTCACATCATCCAAGCCCCCTTAGAGCTACAGTCACATAACAAAAGAGGCCCGGAATTATGAATGAACACACATTTACAGAGTTGCACAGGTTATACACCTCTAATTCCCCACTGCGGGTGTGCTAAACAAGGAATCCTTATATCCTAAACCAAGTTGTAACGATTTGGGGTTTTGCTTGGTTCTGGACTAACTTACTTTCCTCTTCAAACAGCCCCTGTCACCTCCCTGTTCACTCCCCGGTCAGTTCAGTCATCTGCCCAGATCCTTTCCACCTGTTGTCACTAATTTAGTTCCAGTTCTGCTCACCTGTTCGTCTGCCTTTATATACCTACCTCACTGACTCAATCACTGCCAGATCGTCTTATCATCTTAACTCATCCCACTTGTTGTTACTTGTGTCCTGCCGCCGTGCTTTTTCTGCCTGTCTGTTTGTTTTTGCCTTTTTGCCTTTTTTCATTAAACACCTTTAACGTAACTCTGTGTTTGGCTGATTTAGGTTTCACCAGCATCAACCGTTACACAAGCGAGATAAAAGAAGAAGCCTTCTCTAACACTGGTGTGAGATCAGGGGTCCGTTCTTCGTACGTTGCTTAAAACATCCAAGATCAAATGAGACATCCAAGATGATTTCATCCGGCTAATCATAATTGGGTTCTTCGAACACACCTGTTGTTTACGATTAGTATGACTGGATTGAGTTATCTGAGACAACTGTGCGTTCATGCGTTTGTTTAAAAGGGGAAATGTATCGATAGTAGAAACAATGATGAGCAGTGCTGCTATTGGCTGTTCAGCATGGCCAAAGAACGGCCACAGTTTTTTTTCCCAGCAGAACAAGAGCTTTTAAAAGAAGGTTATGCCGTATTTGAGTCAATTAAAATGACAGGTAACACCTCAAAGTCTGCTAAAACCAGGAGAGAGGGCTGGCAAACAGCAGCAGACATATTAAATTGTAAATACTGTCCATGATATTGTTTCTATCACTTTCTACAGTATATATTTTTGCATTTTAATAATTTCACAAGTACTTTGTTCTTTTATGTCAGAGCCTCCATGGGAGCCACTAGAACACGGAAAAAAAAGTGAAGTACAAGAATATTCTACAAAATTATAGCCTTTAATTATTATTATACTTTATTTCAAAAAGCAACTTCTTCCTTTTTTTTTTTTAAAAAAGCCACTGTTAAATTATGTGTTTGTCTGTTTTTAACAGCCACCAATAAGAAGGCTGAAAAAAATTGGGTTCTTTTTAATTTTACATGTTTAACCCTTTTTCTTTTTTTTCACAAAATGACTCAAGGTGCCATCTGTTCCCTATATTAACGGCATCTTCAACAAAAGAAAAAGTATTTTGACCTTAAAAAAAATACAAATTAAGAGGAGAAATTGAACTCCACAACGTGAAAATGAGAAAAACTGCACTAGAGATCGAGTTGCTTCAAAAGGACCTTCAGAGTAAATTCTAATACACCATTTTACACATAGTAGTATTACTGACTTTACATAACTATCTCTTACTGCAGGCAAAAGATGACTTGCTGACTTTTCTTTATAAATAATTGTTTAAATAAAACGACAGGAACAAAGCATTATTTGTTTCGTCTTTTATTGAACATAAAAAAACGGTGTTCCACAATTCTGTCCCTTCCTCTGCCACTAGGTGGTCCAAGTGCACTGGCTAGACACAGACTTTCCTATCTCCTCCGCTACGATCTAATCCTGTTTACATGAAATAAACCTGCTCGGGAGCAGGCTCAACTTTGCGCACCTGTTGCTATGACAGCAAGTCCGGGATGAGTTTCGAAGAACCAAACGAACCAAGATCATGCCAAATCGTCAACAATAAAATTCAGCTAACTGAGTTAGCGACGTATGAAGAACGGACCCCAGGCAGCAGTTAGAAACATCTCAAAATAATGACAGTCCAACAACAAGGGCACCACTATGACAAACAGCACCAATAATAGCTGCAACAACAAAAACACCAACATCAACAGCAAGAAAAACACCACCATCAGCTGCAACAATAACAACAGAAACACAACCATATTCATCCATCCATTTTCTGACCCACTTAATTCCTCATGGGGTGACAGGGGTTGCTGGTGCCTATCTCCAGCATTCACTGGGCAAGAGGCGGGATACACCCTGGACAGGTCACCTGTCTGTCACAGGGCAACACAAAGACAAACAGGACAAACATTGAAGCACACATTCACACCTAAGGCCAATTTAGAGAAGCCAATTAACCTAACAGTCATGTTTTTAGACTGTGGGAGGAAGCCAGAGTACCCAGAGAGAACCCATGCATGCACAGGGAGAACATGCAAACTCCATGCAGAAAGACCCAGGGTTGGATTTGAACCCAGAACCTTCTTGCTGCAAGGCACCAGCACTACCCACTGCACCACTTTTCACAAGAAATTCACAACACAGTCAAATTCAATCAAATTAGTCAAAATGTTGGATTTCTAAGGAAACCCAGTAGATTGCATCAAGTCTTGACAAGCAGCATTTACTCCTTATGAAAGCGGGTAGAGCCACAGTGGACAGTTATCTGCATTGTCCATGGCTTTGCAGTAATCCCTCATATGGTGCGTGCATGAAGCGACAGTGGAGAGGAAAACTCCCCTTTAAACAGGGAGGAAAACTTCCAGCAGAACCAGGCTCAGTGTAAATGGCTATCTGCCTCAACGGACTGGGAGTTAGAGAAGACAGAGAGGACACACAAAAGAGCACAGAAGCACACATTGATCCAGAAATCCTTTCTAATTTATTTGGTAATAGTAGATGATCTGCCTCCCTTGGACGATGTCACAGCTAACTAAAATTTCAAATAACAACAAACAATGCAAATTGGAGAACAGTAAGAGAACTTAGCAGAGTGAGGAAAATAGATCCTGATGTCCTTCAGCAGCCTATGCCTATAGCAGCATAACTACAGAGATAGGGGCGGATCCAGGATTTTTCAAAGGGACCTTAGGGTCATGTCAAGACAACGTGAGGCTAAATGAGGCTAAATGGCTAAAGAATACCATCTTTACTCTTTCACACTACCCTTATTATTCATCTAAGGGTTTTTGAATTAATAATAATTTTTGTCATGATTTTGGTTCTGTTACCTGGTTTGTTCACCCACTTCACACCTGTTGTTACTCCGCCCTGTTCTCATTACTGCTCACCTGTTCCACCTGCGTTTGATAGTATATATTCACCCTTCAGACAAGACAGCAGTGCCAGTTTATTTCATCTTAGCGATTGATCTATTCCAGCGTTTTTGTATTCTGATTACCTGTTCCTGACCTGTTCTGTTCCTTGACCTCCGAGTTTGCCTGTTCCTTCCTGATCCGTTTGCCTGTTTCTAGACGCCCGCCCGACTTGATATCCTGCTTGATCTCTTGTTACCCGTGTACCGATCTCTGGACTGTGACCCGACTCTGGATTATCCCTAGGTACCTCATCGGCTTTCTGACCTCCTGTTACCGACCATTGACTGCATTCCGGACATCGGCTCCTGCTCAACCCCTTCGGATTTTCCTGCTCCCGATTGCTTACACGGTTTTGACCTTAGCCTGCTCCCGGACCACCGCTACACCAGAACTGAACATAAGACCAGGTTAGTGGCCCGCACGTTTGTGTTAAAACACACGACGGTGTCACTAACCTGTTGTCTCCGCCCGCAGAGGTTCCCGCTGAGATCACCGGCACCGTCCGCTCAGTTATTCTCAATAAACTGTTTGTTTATCCTGAATACTGGGTCCTTCTGTCTCTGGTTTCTGACAATTTTAATGGATGAACATTAGTGGAATTAGCATAATTATGTCATTGTAATTGAAAAAGGATTTTTAAGCCAAAATATCTCAGATTTTACAGCATGCACAAGGTTAAAAAGTAGTATGAAGAAAAGATTATCCTTATCAACAATTAATAAAACAAAGATTTCTTTATTTCCAGAAATTTATTTATTTAGTAAAATTAAATAAAAAGACCCAAGGACTTAAAAACAGTTTGGTGTGGTTCAAGTGATAAATGATTTTTGAATATACATGTATTTTAACAGTATATTTCAACCAGATAAACTATATTAAGAAAAATTTACTTAAAAAGACCCAAGGACTTAAGAACAGTTTGGTATGGTTCAAGTGATAAAGGATTTTTGAATATATTTTAACGAGATAAACTATGTTGAGAAAAAAAACAACTTTAAAGTAAGTTAAACCAATGAACATGTATAGTGAAGTTAAGCCATAAGCCTATAATAGAACAGTAAGACAAAGAATATTGTTCTCTTCTACAACACCTTCAACTTTATGATGACAATGATAATGGGTTTACAAATGTCAACCTTCTGGGATGCTCCTTGGCAAATAATATTATGCATGCGATATAGGCAAATTTATATGATTTAAAATCACATAAATTTGGCTTTATTTAAATTATGATGTGATCGAATTGGTTTCTACTAACCCTTCTGTTTGATTGGACCAGAATTTCAAAAGAGATTGTTTTTTTGGGGGTTTTTTTGGCCTTAAAGGAAAATTCCGGTCAAAATCAGAATTCAAACTGCTGAAAGTACTTTAAATATAAAACTATTACATACTATTTAATAAATTATACGTTTTTTTAATTGAGAGTAATTTTCATTTGAATATGCTTTTGTGGAGGCTTACGTGTTTGTCGACCAACAGTACTGCACCTCCCATTTTGTGACGTCACGTTGTGGGATCAGCTGTTGAGCAAGTCCCAAGGCTCTATGTGTGTGTTGTGTAGAGAGTTAGGTCGGAATAAAAATAAATTAGATATGAGGGAATTATTTCAGAGATCGTCTGGGGATGTAGTTTTTAGTAGTATTTTTAGTTTTCTAAGAAGAATAGGCATTATGGGGAGAATATTAGACTATTTCAGACACTTCCCTCTGGCAGGAGGCTGCGGTCCATCAGGACCAGAACCTCACGCCACAAGAATAGTTTGTTCAGAACAGTCTGCTCCATCAACACCAAGCCAAATTCCTTGTAAATGCAAACCTACTTGGCAATAAACTTGATACTGATTCTAATTCTGTTTCTGATATAATAGATATGATAGATTAAGGTTGATCCATACTCCACACTGGAAGGTGGCGGTAATGCACCTAAAAGTTGTTTGCCAACCACCATAAAAAAAGAAAAAAAGAAGAAGAAGAAGAAGAATAAGAAGAAGAAGAGGCTCGCGTTCTCGTCAAGCTCGGCAAGAACACAGGAAGATCGGACTTGACGAGAATGCGAGCATACAGCACGTATTGTGTATTGGAACAGAAGTATACTCGTGTACTCGTGACGTCATCACACCCACTGTTCTTGAGCATTTCTTTAACATTCAAAACTATTTAAACACTACACCATCATATCTTACTGAAAACGTTTTTTTTTTGTTTTTTTGCTAAAAAGTATTGATCACAGCATTGATCATTAAAAAAGGAAGAAAAACATATTTTTATATCTGCCCACCTTAACAGTGATTAATCTATAAATTATGTGCAGTTAGTTCAGCCCATTTTTTTCAGTGAAATGGTAAAAATACCAGAGAAGGGAAGCCATTTGTTACATTTACTATACATTTAATATTTTCTTTCTTGAGAACTATAATAGTCTGCATGTTAAGCAGGTATAGTTTTATGCTGTGAAAAGGTGACAATTGAAAAAAACAATTATGGTAGCATTTGGCATTTTTTATTTACAGGAAGAAACAGAAACAATATATGTGGGGATAAACACCTCTGTGCCAACCCTCCAAATATTTTTTAATGAAGGGGACCTGAAACCAGCCTTCTAGCTAAACAGGGCCACCATTGTCCTCCTCCTTCAGCTGCTGCCCATCCAGAAGGCCCATGAATGGCCACGGGACATAGAGGTGCTGGTGACCCTCTACTGGCTGGCATGTGGTGCATCCTATAGGGAAACAGCTTGCCAATAAGATCTCTTACCTTCTTGTCCTTAAATAGTGCCAACAATGACACACAATTGATATATACATTATATTAATTGGATAGAAGATTAAGACATATCAGCATATTACCTAAATTACAAGTTAATTTTATATTTGGTACAGGTCAAGTGGAGTGCCTTTGGTGGTCTGAAGACATGGTGGCGTTCCATCTTCTTAGGGGCGCTGGAGGTCTGACTGACGTTTGCCCCAAAAGTAATCGCCGCCTGCTGCATCTTCCACAGTATTAGTATAGAGGCATCGGACCAGCTGGACTTGGAGGACGAGGAGGTTGACCCAGAGGAGGACGGCCATCTGGCTGCATGTTTAAGTGAATATGACTACATCTGACATAACCTAGATCAGTTGTAGTCATGTTCACATGCTGCTTCGTTTCATTTTTTTCACCACCTGTAAAAATACATTAAATAATCAGTAAATTAATTTCCATTCCAGCTATTTTTAATTGTAATTTTATAAGCCTTTGTATTTGTATAAGATCTTAATAGGATTTATTTCTTTGTTTTAAACCATGTTAGTAACTGTTAATTTGTTGAATATATTACACCTTCATTCTGTTCCAAAGATAAAACATTTGTATAGAATAAATGTCTGTTATTTTCATATACTATTATTACTATTGTTTTCTTTCCCTCTTTCTCCTCTTAATTATTCGTGTCCTGACTCAGAAGAAACTCAGATAGGAAAAACATTTGTAGATTTTATTTATTAATTAATTTTATATGCTGCTGTCGTCCTTGGGATACATTTACAATTTATTCCAACAAGTATTGAGTTAATAAAGCAACACGCGTCAGTCAGATAAACACAAAACAAATAAATCATAACCAGCGGTACTACGTACACTACCTGGCCGACAAAGTGTACTAAAGATGGACTAACATCAGCCCTGGCTGCGGTTTCCCTCGGAGGTCTGCGGGTCACACTGCTCCGCTCAGCGTCGGACTTTTTATTAAAATTACGCACTAACTCTGTAAACGGGCCACATAGGGAAGTATAATGTTCTCGCCTCAAACGATCTGAAAACGTACTTTTGAACAACAACAGCAGCAGAAAAGGGAATTTTTAACTTACCGCTGTGAGCTCTGTTTGCGCTGTCTCGAATCAAGCTGCAGCCGCGGTGCATTCTGGGCAAGCGGTCAGTCTGAAGAAAGCACAAGTCTGCTCTGATGCATGCTCGATAAAGAGGGCGAGGCGAGAACAACATCCAGGGATTCGTTGTGTTCTTGGTTTGGCGTTCTCGGCAATTGGAACAGTACTCGGGCTGAGGCTGATGACGTGTCACGAGCACACGAGACCGCTCAAGAACGCATATTGAGAAACGACCTCTATTTGTTGTGTGTCACTGTGCGCTATTATCCAGGATGGCGACGACCAGTGCGGCAGAGAGTGCTGGATTAATTAGCGACAGCGATGGGAGTTCCATGGATTTATCATCATCATCTGATAGCGATTTGGAATATATAGAAGACTTCCTTGACAGCAACCTGACTTTTGACAAAATCCAGCCATACCAGTTTGAGGCAAGGAGACCAAAAAGGGACGATGTGAGTTAAATCTGTCTGCTGCGGCAGCCGTCTCCTTATTTTTGTGGTGTTCTTCTCAGTTTGTTCTTCTTGCCAATGAAATATCTCGGTGTCCCTTTTTTCTAAAGTCGCTTGTAAATTTCATGAGTTGCGGGTTGCAGTTTTTTGAGCTCGTTTCTGAAAGTGAAGACGCTTGTTTGGGCTATATCCCTCCGCCTCATAACTGAAGGGTGAAAAAAACTAATGTTTTTTCCACCTTTACCCGATGTATTGCAACATTCAACTGTCATGCACGTGGGCATTGTTGCTTCAACAATAGCTCTCGCGAATTTCAATGGTGAAGTCCTCTCGAAATCCGAAATAATTGTTGTTGATCGCAACTGAGTACAACAGTTTCTATTGAATTAGCTTGTGGAGCGCAGTGTCTCTCAGCTAAGAAACGTCACAGGATGTGACGTTTCTTAGCGGCCATTATTGCCCAAATATGGGCAGTAATGGCTGCCCCAAGTATCGGTGATCGCAACGACAATTTATGTTTTTATTTCTTTACTGATTAAGGATAAATTCATGAAATCACCACGAACGTATTAGTTTTAGGTATAGATAATGATCCGCTGATTTTTCCTTGTTGACCGGACTTTCCCTTTAAATCGTCTCCTGTTTCACCATCTCCTCGTGATCGCTTCAACGCCACATTGTGGTATCACTGACTAATCGCGTCACATTGTAATAACACGAGACCTGAGTGGTGAGCAATTCAAATTCATGCTCGGATATCCGGAGTCTCGACCGCCGTTGTCAGCGCGTTCTAGATGACAGATACTGGCTATTAATCTTAATTCTATGAAGGATGTTTAAAATTTCAGGATCTAAAAAAATAATTTTGGTATCCGCCACTGCATAGCTTAATGTAACCTAAGCCACTCTAACTATAAGCTTTGTCAAAAGAAACGTTTTAAACATAGTCTTAAAAATAAACAGCAATTAACAATGACATAGCAACAGCAGTAGAAGCAGCATCGCTACAAGTAAAACCACCACCAATAAAAATAAGTTATTTATGAACTAGCAGTATCTCCATTAGCCAGAATTTGATATTTTAGAGTAATGAATGTTGGAAAATAATTATTACCCAAGACAAGTGTTGGTGATTTATGATCTTAGAACTGGTTCTTCTCGTTGGTGTGATTGCTGCTGTACAGGGCGAGATGGGATTGCTGACACCCCTCAGAACAGCTAGCCAAATGCATTGAGGTTCAGCATTACTACAGTCCACTCCAATAGACCAGTGAAAATGCCACTTGTGGCCTGACGGGGCTGGAGCAAAACTTGACCCCCTCAGCATAGCACCTGAGCATTCATCTGAACATGTAGTGTCTCTGCAGCCAACAAACCATAAGATATGTCCAAAAATACAAAGCTTCAGATTCCACAGCTTAGACAACTTGTCACCTTTGCAAAGTGACAAGTTAATTAAACACACAGTAGTCAGTTCTCGCTTCTTTGATTATTTGAACATTGCTTGAAGTTAATTTAGCTTTTTTATCTCAAGTTGACTAAAAACATCATGATTTTTAAGGTATGACAGGGAGCAGCATCTTGTTGTTGTCCAGTTTTATCTTCTGTTCTTCTCCAGTTGTCTTTGTTTTTAGAGTTTACAATCAAATTGAAACATTTTCGTTTTTGCTATTCAGGTTGGTTTACAGTAAACAAAGCATAGCTCTCTGATTTTGAATGGCTTTCGATAAAGCAATTATGAGACATTATTAAAAAGGATTGCAGTTCCAGAGTAGGTGAGCTTGTAGCAGAATTAGCAGACAGTCTTCTCTGATTTCTGGTCATCCTTTCTTGAGCACTTGCTGTAAAATTTTCCCATTATACGAAAGGAGCAGGTGTTGCTGAAAACTGTACCTTTCCCGGGTCAATTCCAAAAATGTTTAGAGGCTTCAGTCCAGATTGTACAACTGCAAAAAATGTATGATGCTGAAAAGAGATTTACAGGATCCATCTCGAGTCTGCAAATACAGGTCTGGCTATGGTTCACTATTTTTACTGCATCTATGTATAGTCCCCTTTTACTCAGCTGTGCACGCTTCTCCCTCTCTCTCCCTCCCTCTCATTTGCTCAAAGCCTCACACACAGACACAGACACAGACACACACACACACACACACACACACACACACACACACACACACACACACACACACACACACACACACACTCTCAGCCAAGTTCCTCTCATCCTGAAGAGACAATGTCTAGCTCATGAGTGGAGCTCACAGTGGCGTTAATCTCTCTCTGCAATGGGTCCTCTTGTCACCTCCTTTTAGACTCACGACCTGGTTGCTGAAGCTGCGGGTATTTTGGATACATACACACATGGACTAAATGCTACCTTCTAATTGCACCAGTTACAGCAAAAAAAAGAAAAAAAGAAAACAGTTCTCCTTTGCAAGTAGTGAGGATTGGTTTCATCATTATTCTACATCAAACATACATCAGATTTCTGAAATAGTGAATGCTGTTCTATGATTTTCCATCTATCCATCCATCCATTCTATCACTGTCTTCTGCTTATCCAGAATCAGGTCCATGGGTCATTATGTCTAGGAGGAAAGCTCATTTTTGCCACTAGGATCCAGGATTTTGCTTCGTCCTGGCCAATTTCCCATGGCCATAAAGGTTGAAGGTTGCAACATCGACAGACTGGTAAATCAAGAGCTTTGATTTCTCTTTGGTCTCAGTTCATTCTTCAACACAGCAGCCCCGAGTAGCACTAACAATTCTGCAGACAACGGTCCAATTTGTACATCACTCTGCCGTTACATCCTACCACCACTCATGGACAAAAAAACAGGACACTCGCAAATGCTTGAGACTAACATGCAATCCAGAGGGAGCAGTCCACCTTTTTTGAGTAGAGAAAAGTGGCCTCAGACTTAGGGGAGCTCACTCTCATCTTGGCCACTTCATACTCAGGTACGAACTGTTCTAGTGAATGATGATGGTCTTGGCCTGCAGAAGACCCTGGGGTTCCCAAACAAGACACCCATGACTATGCCTTCTGATCCTGTCCACTAACACCTCAAACAGAATCGGTAACAAGAGGTAGCACTGACCATCTGCAACATTCACTGGACATAAGCTCAACTTTTTGCAAAGAATGTGGATACAGCTGGGGATCAGATAGCCCTTAAAAGCCACTCAAATACAGCACCCTCCACAGAAGACTTTGTGGGACAAGGTTGTAAGCCTTGCTGTAAGCCTTTTCAGGAGCTTTAAAACACATGTGATCAAAGACGCATATTTGATTACTGAGGGGGTAATCCGTTGACCCCCTCAGTATTTCTGCATGGATAAAGATCTGGGGTCTCATGTATAATATGTTGCATGGAATGCATACTAAAATTGCACTTATGCCCCCAAAAAGAAGAATGCACGCTAAGATGAATTCAGATTTATAAAACCATGTGCATGCACGTTTTGAATGATTATGATGAAATTGATCTATGAATAAAGTCTGATAATAAGTAAAATTGAACATCTGACAGGAATCATCATGCAGTCTGGCCGCAATTCACCACTTTACCAACTGTCGACAATTTCCCATCTCCAAAATGAGTGTATGCCTGGGTCAGAGTTGCCGTGAGGACTGCAAATTTTCCCGTCAAATTTTAGATGCCAAATTTTGTGTGGAAAGTTACGTATCAGGCCCCATTTTGTGTGTACAGAAACTTTATAAATGAGACCCTTGGTCCTATGTACAAAGCACAAACCACAATTGTGATCTCAGAGTAAGCTTTCCCTGGGTGGCTGAGAAGTGGGATCATTTGATAGTTGGAACACACTCTCCAGTCCCCTTGCTTAAAGATTTGGACCAAAACCCCAGTATGCCAATGCAGTCATGTTGTCCCAGTCTTCCATGCAACATTATAAAAGTTTGTCAACCAAGAAAGCCCAGAAACTACAGAGCTTGTTTACTACCTCAGTGACCTATGTTTTGGTAATGGATTCACCTTATTCTGACTTTTCAGGCTCCACCTTCTTCAGAGATGACATGGTGACTGGATTGAGGAGACCCTCTTGAATATGGCCCATTCAGATTTTATGTCCTCAACATCCCTGCGCCATGAGAAAAATTCACAAGGTGATGTGAGTCAAAGATCACTTCACCTCAACAATTTGGAGAAATTACTCCACGAGATGTTCCTAGCTCACTTTCACAATCCATATAGGTTTACCAGGTCTGTCCAGTAGCCTCCCAAGTAGCCCAACTCCTCTCTCTTCACCTGAGTATCCAAGGTGTAGTGCTTTAGGTCTGATGTTACAATAACAACGTTAGCAAAACGGTGCCACCAGCTTTGCTAAAGTGCTCATACATTATATTGACAAAAGGTTAGACTCTGCCCCTTGGTTCAATTGTGAGGAACTTTTCAACATGATCAATTCAATTCAATAAAATTTTATTTATATAGCGCCAATTCATGAAACTTGTCATCTCAAGGCACTTTACAAAGTCAAATTCAATCATATTATACAGATTGGGTCAGATTAAACAGATTGGTCAAAAAATTCCTTTATAAGGGAACCCAGTTGATTGCATCAAAGTCCCGACAAGCAGCATTCACTCCTGGAGAAGCGTAGAGCCACAGGGAGAGTCATCTGCATTGTCAATGGCTTTGCAGCAATCCCTCATACTGAGCAAGCATGAAGCAACAGCGGAAGGAAGGAAAACCTCCAGCAGAACCAGGCTCAGTATGAACGGTCATCTGCCTTGACTGACTGGGGGTTAGAGAAGACAGAGCAGAGACACAACAAGAGAGACAAACAAGCACAGAAGCTCACATTGATCCAGTAATCCAATCCAACTATAACTCCTGAAGGACAAGTTGGAGCAGCCAGGAGTGGACCACCAACAGTCCCAGTGGGTACTGGATTACCTCACTGCTGGAGGTGCCAACTGGAGGTGCCAACTGGTGGCACCGTTTCTGTTCACCTTCTACACTGCAGATTTCAGCTCACCAAGTTGCCACTCACATAAGTTCTCTGACGACTCTGCTATAGTGGGCCTCATGAGGATGACTCAGAGTATAGACAGTGGATTGAGAGCTTTGTAGTCTGGTGCCAACAGAACCATTTCATGTTAAATGCAGGGAAAACCAACGAGCTTGTAGTGGACATTTGGAGGCTCAAACCCACCTCTGACACAGGTACATCCTGGGAACTGATCTAGAGATGGTGGACTCTTATAAGTACCTGGGGGTTTACCTGAATAATAAACTGGACTGGAGTCCTAATACTGATGCTCTTTAAAAGAAGGGTCAGAACAGACTTTACCTACTGAGAAGGCTGAGGTCTTTTGCAGTGCAAGGGATGCTCCTGAAGACTTTATTTTAACTCTGTGGTGGCATCAGCCATATTCTATCATGAGGTCTGTAGGAGCAGCAGGTTATCTTTAGCTGAGTAAGCAGCTAGATAAACTCATTAGGAGGGCCACCTCTATCCTCGGATATCCCTTGGACCCAGTGCAGGTGGTGGGAGACAAAAGGACTGGAAGAAAAATCACATAACTGATGGATAACACACACCATGCATGAAGCTACTGCAGAGTTGGAGAGCTTTTTCAGTGACAGACTGCTGCACCCGGTTGCTCTAAGGAGTGCTTCCACAGGTTGTTTCTGCCGGCTGCTGTCAGACTTTATAATCTTTGCTGCTCCCAATAGACTCAAAAACTGTTTGCATTATGGTAATAGTGGCAAGGGTTCTGATCCGATATTCAATTGTTTACACTGTTCCCAGATGCTAAGGTAACATACACATGCCTCAGCTACTTCGGGAGGCTGCTGCACTATCATGCACTTCCAATTTTGTTTTATCGTGTGTTTTGTAAATCGGCAAGTCTTTTTCATTGTTAAATATTTTACACTGTGCAATATTTACTCTGGTATTTACTTTTATCTCCTATTCCTGGTGTTTCTTTAGAGCTAATTTTGACTAGACTAGTTTGTTCCTTTTTTCTTCCTCTTTTCATTGCTAATAAATGTGTGTAACTCTCTGTCTTTGGAGAACCCATGCCACCATTGCAGTGCAATAAAGGAATACTTATCTCTACGCTTCAAGACATGTTGGGGGGTTTTATGCTCAAGACTCTAGGCAGTTTTGGGATGACCCTTCCTATTCTGATATAACTGTGCACCAGTGCACAGACAAAGGTCCATGAATGTCCTGTCTCACCCTTTCACTCAGCATCAGTGTCTGGCCTCACAAATGCGCTTCTGGTGCTTTCAAGAGCTGAAGCTGTTATAACTGCATGGGTGGCTGACATCCTATATAACCCTTATGGGTTATATCATATATATATATATATATATATATATATATATATATATATATATATATATATATATATATATATATATATATTCTTATGGATTAAGAATGGAATGACACTGAATTTAATGGGCAAATATGTACATAGAGTATGACGTACACTAAATTATGTTTGGAATTACTGACTGTATGTGCTTCTTAGCATACATGTGTTTGTATATATGTGTGTGTGTGTGCATGCGTACATGCATGATGAATCCACCTCGCCAGCCTTCCACTTGCAGTTAAGCAATGCTGTCAACACTCAGTTGTCTTGTCACTGACACCTGGGAGAACTGAAGAAGACAGGCAGTGCTAAAGGGAAAAGTGAGGATATAGGGATACAGTAGACATGTGAAACAGGCTGACAGCCCCATCAACATCATCCACCTTCCTTGGCTGTGCTATCCCTGGTCCTTCATTCTCGTACACTCTTCCTATTTGTTTGCCTACCATTTTTTTTCCACTTGTTTGCTTCTGCACCAAACAAAAGTTGCAAGAGTAAAGCTAAAGTGCAGGAAAGCATTAAGCATGCGGGTATCTTAGAGAATCAATATGAAGACTGTTTAAAAAGGAAAGGCATTGTGACCAGTCTACACAACAATGTGAGTAATCATAGAAGAGTAATGTAAGGATAAAAATAACAGTATTTGAGTCATGAGTCAGAATATGCATCAGCTCTGGCCTGCTGCTTAAGGCCTCAGGTATCAACATGACTATTCACTTGATAGCTGCTGCTTGCCTCTGTTCGCTTCGTTTCAGGGTTCATGGACTTACTCTTAACACTATCCATCCATCCATCCATCCATTTTCCAAACCGCTTAATCCCTCATGGGGTCGCGGGGGTTGCTGGTGCCTATCTCCAGTGTTCACTGGCCGAGAGGCGGTGTACACCCTGGACAGGTCGCCAGTCTGTCGCAGTTACTCTTAACACTAGTAGTTTCATTAACTTTTACATAGAAGAAAAAAATGAAAATTGATTTAGGATTGATCTAAAGTTGGTATGCTAAGGCAAAAGTGGGTTCAAAAAAGCCATTTCTAGAAAAGTGCATCCCACCCTGAGTCTTATCCTGTCAAGCCTTCAACCAATCTCCACAGATGACCCAATCAACCCCTTTCTTCAATAAGCCTTTAATCTGATATCCTTGTGGCATGGTCCTTACTAGTGGCCAGTGAAATAAGGTGCCAACAAGAAAGGACTGGGTGCAAACAGACCACTCTGCAAATGAGATATTGAAGGAAAATACAAAGTGCAAACCCAATCAATATCTCTGTTAATGAGTCAAGGAAGTTATGCTACATACAAATCCGGATAAATGTAAAGTCCAAAAACTAATTTTTTTTGTGTCCTGTCTGGCAATGTGGGAATAAGAATTGTTGCTTTAATGCCAAAAAGAGCCCAACAGGTGGAGCATTGCTGCTTTCGCCATAGAGCTCCACATAAAGCTTTATTGGATTCTATGCTGGAACTATTCCATGTTCAATGGACACTCAAATGTGAAGGTAAAGGAGGGGAGAAAACGAGAGAAACAGATGCAACGAAATGCTAAAAGGGAGAAAGAGAAAGAGGAGACCAAAGGGTGAGAGCAATATAACATCCTCTGAGTCTACATCTGCAAACAGCAAAACCAACCAATAAGCTATCACAGGTACAAACAACCACCGCCTTGATACAATCGCTTAAAAATATACTGTATCAAATAATACGGCATATATGAAGTGACAGCTAAAGATAATAATAGGAGTTTTCTGTATAGAGGTTCCATTTCAATTTTCAATTTAATTTTATTTTATTTATATAGCGCCAATTCATGAAACATGCCAGTTGATTGCATCAAAGTCCAGACAAGCAGCATTCACTCCTCCTGAAGAAGCATAGAGCCAACGGGAGAGTCGTCTGCATTGTCCATGGCTTTGCAGCAATCCCTCAAACCGAGCAAGCATGAAGCTACCGAGCAAGCACAGAAGCACACATTGATCCAGTAATCTGTTCTAGTGAACAGATTACTGGACTGTGTTTGTGTATGTAGGGTTTTTCCATAAGAAACCTTTCTCAAATGTTGTGTTATTGCAGTGTGTTTAAAACTGAGAGGACGAAAAAGGAGGGGGGGGGGGGGCAGCACAGTCCACCGCCACCCCCCCACCCCACCCCCGCTCCTGAAGGTAGCAGGTGCCATGCACCCTGCCCAGAAACCCTCAATGTCTAAATGTGACAATGTTATAAATGAAAGGACTAAAATGTATAGTAAAATTAGGTTCCAGGACATCATCAGACAGTGCGGCTGGGAAACAAGCTGCACCACCACAGTCCGCAGTGCCAGAGATAGGTGGCAGTGCCTCAGAGCCGACCGCAGACTGACACCAACAGCACCACCCCCCAACCCACCTGCACTCTTTCTGGACCATCCAAGGGGAAGAAGATGAAAAAAAAACAAGTTTAGCCAGCTCGCCCGAACCATGCAGACCCCTGTTATCCAGATAGAACCAGCACCAAGAGACGCCATGAACCAGGACCAGAACAAGGAGGCGGACATGGAGCCCTCCGAGAGAGGGAGGGAGAGCGTCTGCCATGAGATGTTAATGTCCATGCCCCCCTCCCAGCCCGTCAGGCCACAAGACCCTCCGGCGTGCCAAAGGCCCCAAGGTAGGGTCAGACACCTGTGCATACACCATCCCAAACCTCCAGCGACGTACTCCACAGAACCCAAGCCCCTGAGGCCCCACCAGGACACACCCACCCAAGGATGACACACTCCAGGAACCCAGATCCCTGGACACACCCAGTGGCAGCACAGCTAACAAGCCAGTTATCCACGTCTGCCGGTGCAGAACAACCCTGCCCAGGCAGGGGCCACATAACCCAGCATGAAGATATTAAATAGGAGGGGACCCAGGTTGGACCTCTGGGGAAACCCCACATGTGATTTTTATCATCTCTAATGTAAAGTCACCTACTGAGAAAATAAGTCCCTGTCCTTTAAATAGGATTTAAAGGACATAACCAGTAAGTGCTGGTTATGTCCAGCACTCAACTATGTTCTAGGCTGCAATTATATGGATTTCATTGAACACTTGGACAAGGGAGGTCTTTGTACTGTGGTGAGCATGGAAACCTGACTGGAAAAACGTCAAAGCGGCTGGTCATTTACCAAGGTATTTAACTGTCGAAACGCAGCTTTTCCAAAAATCTTATTAATAAAGGAGAGGTTTGAGATGGGCCTGTAGTTCTGCAAAATTAGTTTGTCCAAAATATTCTTTTTCAACAGTGGTTTGATAACTGCTGTCTTTAGAGACTGGGGACAACACCTGACAGAAGGGACATGTTAATTATGACAGGCAAAACTTTCTTAAAGAAAGCTGTAGCAGAAGTAACATCAATGCAGCAGGTGGAGGAACTTTACTGGTGAACAATTATCTCTTAGCTTTTGTAGCTTATGTATTATGGCTGAATTGGGACATTTTGTCAAGATAAGTTCTAGTTGGAGACAGGTTGAATTCTGGACTTGATATGGATGTACAGATTGATATTATCTTTTGTTCAGAAGCCACGGACAAAGGGGGATTGTTAATCTGTCGATTGTGGCAAATAGGGCACGAGTATTATTAATGTTTTTGTTGATAATCTCAGAGAATAAAGATTCCCTTGTATCTTTCAGTTTTAAGTTATATCTGTAAAGCCTCTCTTTATAGACGTCATAGTAAACCTGGAGTCTAGTCTTTCTCCACCTGCGTTCAGCTTTCCGATACTCCCTTTTTCACTTCTAACTGCTGGAGCACTTTTCCACTGAGATTTTTTCTCCCCAGAAACAACCTTCACTTTAATTGGAGTGATGCAGTCAATTATGTCTGAAACTTTGGAGTAAAAGTTATCTACTAGTTCATCTGCTGAGTTAAAGCACAAGTTTGAAGTAGAAGAGTAAGCTTTGATAAAAGTTTCTGTTGCATTGTCCTCAAAGGTATGTTTGCTTATGATGTCCCTTTGGCTAAATGAGTCGTTGGAAATGATGCTTTCAAAAGTAACAGAAAATTTATCACATAGGGCAAGGATTCCCAAAGTGTGGTGCGTGTACGAGCTGCCACTAGGGGGTGAGCGAGCTGAAAAATATAATGGCTGTCTGACAATGTTTTCCCCCCACACCATAAAAACGTGCAAATAAACATTTTTTTTAAGATTAAAATCAAAAACTGTAAATTTAATCAATAAATAAAATGTATTGTAATGATCTGTATTAGACTTTATTGCTAAGCGCTGTTGCACACTTTAAGTAGGTTGTTTTGGTGTTATACCGGATGAAACGTGTGGCTTCCGGGAAAGGGAGTGGTGGTTTGGGAGACTAGCGGGGTGAAAGCTGTCCCATTTTGTTCGTCCTAAAATAAAGTGTTATCAGCAAAACATCGGTCTGTTGCTTGGGTGTCATAACGGAACGTTACAATAGTTACACAAAAATTTATTTATTTTGAAGAAATCTTCAACACTTCATTTTAAGATAAAATATACACATTGTGCTGTATATGCACACCTGGCTTATGGTCTCTGCTTCAACCATTCTCACAAATATGCTCATTTTGCTGAAACCAGGGAAACTGTCATGTCAAGGTCAAAGTTAGTGATGAAGGAGGAGAAGAAGAAGAAGAGAGAGAGAGAGAGAGAGAGAGAGAGAGAGAGAGAGAGAGAGAGAGAGAGAGAGAGAGAGAGAGAGAGAGAGAGAGAGAGAGAGAAATTGGAGGCAACAGAGGAGATAATTGCAACAGATCTGGGAGAGGAAAATGGCTCTTTCTCTCTGCTGACTTTGTCGTTTACGCCAGCAGAGGAAAAATTTCATTCGGGCCCAAAGTTTTATTTATGAGATTAAATTGAGTGACTGTGTCTCTATCGATCGTACAGCGCCTACAAACAGTGCTGCTCAGGGTGCTGGGACTCTGTACCATGACAACCACTAATGCGCATGTCACGCCCACACCGCTGAGATGGTGCTGCGGGGAGCTGAGGTGTATTGCTATGGGCGTGTTTACCTGCTAGAAGTAACAGCTATGAAACAATCAGTAAATAACTTTTTATTTCTCTCATTAATAACAGCTTTATGGAGCGCTCTGTTATTGTTACTCTGTGCTTCTCTACCAAAGTGTGGCTCTCTCGCTCGCTGGTCATCGGACACAAATCAAATCAAACTTCTTTTTGTTTGTATTTTGTAAATTGTGAGTAGGCTCAGATTTAGAAGCTGGTACATTGATAAAGTGAGAGCACACACAGGTAGATTATCAGAGTTTAGGCCGTGAATCCACTCGGAGGGACTCTACTGCAGATGTTTCAGGTTGTGGAGGTTTGGCCGACTTTTCGCTTGCTTCTGCTGTGGATGATGTGTGTAACATTATTGCAATTTAATATAAATTATGTTCTAATTTTATTTATATAACCTTTGTTACGATGTTTGAGGCGAAACTGCAATATCTGTCCGTCTCTCTCTCTCTCTCTCTCTCTCTCTCTCTCTCTCTCTCTATATATATATATATATCTATATATATATATATATATATATATATATATATATATATATATATATATATATATATCTTCTTTTTTTTCTTTAATTTTTTTTTTAAGATTGGGGGTGCGTCACCCCAGTTGGGACATGGAAGGGGGTGCATGGCTGATGAAGTTTAGGAACCCCTGACATAGGGCAAGATCAGTTATATTGACTCTGGAAATATTTAGACCCTTAGTGATGATCAAGTCTAAAATATGTCCCTGTTTGTGTGTTGGCTGTTTAACATGATGAGTTAAACCAAAGTTTCAAAGAGTGTCACAGTTCTTTTGAACTTCAGGGTTGTCAACATGAAAGTTAAGATCCCTCACAATAATTAAACAGTCATAATAAACACATCACAGATACGAAATTAAATGCATTTAAAATGTTTGATTTGAACTTAGGAGGCCTGTAAACATTCAAGAACTAAGTTCTTACTGGGTTCTTTAGCTGAAGAATCAAATACTCAAGAGTTGAATTTGCCCAGAAACACCTTTTTACACTTTAGTGAATCACAAACATATGTTGCTACTCCTCCAGCTTTCCTTTGTTGTCTGCTCTCACAAAGAAAATTGTAGTTTTGCCCATTTGTGAGCCGACTCAGAATAGGTGTCTCATTAAATTCATGTAACCATGTTTCTGTTAAAAACATAACATCAAGATTATTGCCAGTAATGAAGTCATTGATAAAAGTGATTTTTCTGACAGATATCTACTGCTTTTTTATATTTTATTTTGTAATTTTGGTATAAGACAAATACACAAACAAACATTTCAGACATCAAACATGTTGGCTGCCAGGCCATAAAAAATAATAGAAGAAAAAAACGGTATAAACACAAATATAGTTCAAAATGAATGTAGGAGTCCTTGAATACATCGCATGGTTTGGCAAGCTGCTTCGCAGAGTAATGCTTATATTGAGTAAAATTACATGTGCTCTCATGAGTGCAGATCAATATTGCACTGGTTCAAAAAAGGGCTCCACGTCCTACCAAATTTATTGTGAGTGCCAAGCTTATTTAGTTGAAGCTTATCCATTTGTAGGACAGACAGCATCTCGTTAAGCCATTGTTCAAAACTTGGTTGGGTGGCTGACTTCAAAGTCAATAGGATGAGTTTCTTTGCCACCACCATCCCAAGGTGCACAGCCATCTGAACATGGAATGTCAGCTGAGCTCCCTCCGAGGAACATCCAAATCTTGCCAAGTTTTGATACTGGTACAATATCATAGGAATATGATCTGGAAAACCACTGAAAGATTGCAGACCAAAATACAGTCAGAGTAGGACAGAATGTGTGAGAGACCCCCAGCCGAATGGCACCTGTCACACATAGAGGAAATTGCGGGGAATATCCGATTTAGCTTAACTTTAGAACAATGGAGTCTGTGCATAACTTTGAATTGTATCAATCTGTACCGAGTATTAACAGAGCAACAATGGACTTGTGACTTTGCTTCTTCCCAAAGCTCTACTGTTATTACCGAACCCAGCTCTCTAGCCCAAGCTTCCCTTATTGAGGATGAGGAGATGTCAGTGCCAAAGCAAGTAACAAAGGTTGAGACTGTGTCTGGAATCTAACTATAAGCTTTTTGACAAAGCTTATACGTAAAAAAGCTTTTTTTATTTTCTGTAAAGTGGGCTTGAGTGGCGCTGTTAAATAAAATGTATCATTATTATTATTATTAAAGTTCGAGTGACTTATCTTGGTCAGTGTTTCCCGCAGCACTATCTTGGCGAGGCGGCCGCCATTCCAAAAAAAAAAAAAAACTAAGTTGATATGCATGCATGTTTATTTGACGTTAACAAGCGTTTTTTTGTTGTTGCTTTCTCGCGTGCATATAGTAAATGGCAGGCAAAAATACATGGATACTTTGAAGCGAGAAGCAGGTCGACTTCACCGTCGGCGTCTGCATCGAGCCCCCGCCCCCAGGCGTCATCCGCGCAAAACTTGTTCCGGCCAACAACTCACCGCCTCGCCTAAGCAAATTCCTGCGGGAAACACTGTTGGTGTTGGTACTGCACTGCTTCCCCCTCCTGAGACGCCGGATAGTGGACCAGAATCGCCTCGAAGCCATGCAGAAGTCTTTCTCCATGGCCTCTCCGAACTCTTCCCACGCCCAAGTTTTTACCTCTGTGACCCGCCGAGCCGCCTGGCGCTTTGGCTGCCGGTACACATCAGCTGCTTCCGGAGTCCCACAGGCCAATAAAGCCCGATAGGACTCCTTCAGCTTGACAGCTTCCCTCACCGCTGGTGTCCACCAGCTTGTTCAAGGGTTGCCACCGTGACATGCACCGACAAACTTGCGGCCACAGCTCTGATTAGCTGCCTCAACAATAGAGGCACCGAACATGGTACACTCAGACTCAATGTCCCCCACCTCCCTCGGGACGTGTTCAAAGCTCTCCTAGAGGTGGGAGTTAAAGCTCCGTCTCATGGGGGACTCTGCCAGACGTTCCCAGCAGACCCTCACAATATGCATCGGAGCCAGCTCACCACCAGGTAGTGGTCGGTGGAGAGCTCCGCCCCTCTCTTCACCCGAGTGTACAAGACATATGGCCACAGGTCAGATCAAACAACAACAAAGTCGATCATTAAACTACGGCCTAGGGTGTTCTGGTGCCTAGAGCACATATTGACACCGTTATGCTTGAACATGGAGTTTGTTATGGATAATCCATGATGAGCACAGAAGTTCAGATCAAGTTAGCCGTTCCTCCCAACCACGCCCCTCCAGGTCTCACTGTCATTGCCCACGTGAGCGTGGTTTCCTTAGATAGGAAACTTTTTGACCAATCTTTATAATCTGATTGAACTTAACTTTGGAGAGTGCCTTGAGATGACATGTATCATGAATTGGCGCTATATAAATAAAATTGAATTGAACTGAATCTGGAGAGGATCTTCTTCATAAATGGAGGGACAATGGGGTTTAGATTCAAATTGTGAGAAATGGTCCTTAATATAATGCCTGATTTGAAGATAATAGACTAACATTACTACGAAGCTGAGAGAACTGCTGAATCCTACCGTGGCCTTTGGAAGATGTTAGTTTAGTCACAGAGCTGGGGTCTTAAGAAAACCTCTTTCGTGTTGTTTGTGAAATCCAGAAAGGTCTTATTTGGGTTTTGTAGATAAAAAGGGGAGGTGGGTGCGGTCTGGACTGGTGTCTGTGGGGATAGAGGTTTTGGGTTCTCCGTGGGAGTTGAAGCAGAGTCTCTTTTTGTCTTGTTTTGTTGTTGAGATATGTGATTCTGTTGTAGTCTCTTTGTGTCATTGTTCTGGCTATCTTTAACTTGGCTTGTTCAGGCTGTACTGGACTTGTCATTTGTTTTTGCACTTGCTGTACTTTGCTTTAAAACAAACAACCTGAATTGAAAATTTTAGAAATCAGGGGATTTGCACCTGACCTATTAAGAGACAAACCATCTCTGTTGAACAGATGTCTCCTTTCCCAAAAGATGTTAAACTTGTCTATGAAGGTTACAGCTGTTTGTGTGGATGTTTTTTTTCAGCAATTATCTGTTTAAGGAAGCTAGCTATCCAGTTATACAGGTTTTCCTCTATTCCCATTTGATCTAACCTTTTCAAAGACCTTCCCTCCACATTGAATCATATGCTTTTTCAGAGGCAAAAAATACAGTAGTCATAATTTTTCATTTCCAACGTTTTCTCAATTTTGTTACATACCCTCACAAGAGTATAGCCCAACATATAGCCCAATATTCAAACTCACTTACCACATGACAAAATGTGTGTGTCTCTTTCTCTATCGTCGTCGCCGTAATCTCTACGTCACTGCCTGACTGACTGCTAGCTATATTACTTTATGTTAAAACGGCTTGCCATATACCTATATCACTGTGCAGCAAGGGCTATGATTCCAGTTGCCCCAAAGCCATTCATTTTGTCGATGCTAATTGGCCAAATATCTATACATTTTCCCTAGCAACATTATACGATTGGTTATTTCGCTACACTTGTGGGGCTCCTTGAGTGACAGCCCTACGGGAGAAATGCTACGTTCTGTCTGTGGAAATGCACTGTTAAATGAGAGTCAATTGGTAGAGTCAATTAGTAGAAGTGTTTTAATAATTCATATTACATGTAGCCACATACTTTTAATTAAAAACTGACATTAATAATACTTTTAAAATCTAAATATATTTTGACTTTTCCCCTCCACATCTAGGGAGGGCAGCGCCCGAGTGCCCCCTATGGGCCAGCCGCCACTGCGACACCGATACTTTTAACACTTAAGCTTGATGTATCATGAAACCTTTGACCTTTTGGGTTTTGTGATTTTTATTTTATTATTACAATTAAATGACAATAATAATAATAACAACAATAATTTTATGTTTGGTGTTTTTTCCTAATCCACCACCTCTTATATCTTTCAATCGTTATGTAATTTTGTGTGTATTGTGTCCACTTGCCTGTTGCTTTAATTCGCTAAATTTTGCCGTTGTGGGAAAAATAAAGGATTAGCTAATGTTATCTTATCTTAAATAACACTTTTTAATAGGATATCTGTACTGGGTTCTTTCAAGGTCTTAATAAAATTTTCTGTGTGGGCTCCAGTAACTTATGATAGATAATATCTACTTTGAAAGTTAACATGAACTGCTGCCGAAGATGACCATCTACCTGGATGTTCTCTGGGGGACTGAAACGCCTTAGTCAGTGACGTCAGTCTGTGGGTCCTTCGGGGTAATCAGAGAATTTTAGTCTCCTTTCCCCGTTTCTGTCGCTCGACATTTTCTTGCTCATGGTTTTTCACGCGCTTATATAAATTTGTTGTGTTTTCAATGAATTTAACCAGCTTTTCACAAACCATGCAGTTTGATTTATTAAATTATAGCCAATCAGGGCTTATTTCTCTCTTCAAGTTTTTCCGCTCTGGCGGTCTTTCTCTCACTCTCTCTCCGTGTCTGAACAGGAGCCGTGCGCGTCTGTTTGTGTGGGGTGAGTGGCGAGCGCAGAGTGGGCAGGCCAGGCTGAGCCTGCGTGCTGACTGGCTGGCACCGCTGAGCCATGTACGAGAGGGGAAGGGGAGCAGCAGAGTGCTGTGACAAAGAAGGGGAGACTGGTGAAGCTGCTGCAGTCAGCGTGCGCGGGAGAGAATACAAAGGATCAATCCTGTTAAAAGACTATTATTCAATATCAATACCGGCGTTGGTATCAATAGTATTAATTCTAGGATCGATCCGCCCACCTCGTTTGCACTTTGTAAATAGGTATTATAAAAACAAATTATTAAAAATTGTGGACCACGACATCTCTGCCTCTGCATCAATCCTTCCACACCCCACGTACTCCAACTGATTTTGACTCCTTGGATTTTTCTTTGTTTTCGTCTTTTTTCTTGTTTCACTTCTTATCTCACTCTCATCTGACAGACTCCTATCTCTCTCTTGCTGTTTCCTGTATACTCTTTTCATTCCACATAATCTTGATACCATCCACTCCATTTCATTACCACTGTTTCCTCCTAAATATGGAGTCCTTGGATCTACACTCAAATTACAGTTTATGCAATCTGCCAAACAATTATAATTCCTACCACCCTCATAATTTCGCATTCAGAAACCTCCTTTCTTCCGTCCCTGTCGGCAACCAAGAGTCGACTGTCACCGGCAATGACCGCTCACTCTGACTCTACTGCGGGCATTATGAAGGCAAAGAAATGTGACAGAGATCTTCTCCTGGAGATTATTCAGAGGCAGATATTATTCAAAACTTCTCTCAGTCAAACATTTTTGTCTTGGGGTGGGGTGAGTTCAGGCCCCTGATTAAAACTACATAAATATAAATGAGGATGTAAAGGTTATATTAATTATTAAATATAATTTTTCCCCATAAATGTCATGGTTTAGTTTTTGGTTTGGCTTCTGTTTTCCATTAGTTCTCATTTTCCTTCCTCGTTTTGGGTTTTAGTTATGTTTTTGACTTTATTTATTGTTTTCACTTTTCAGTTTCATCCTCCCTTTCTCACTCAGCCTTCACTTCACTCCTTCTGCAGTCAGTCGCACCTGTTAGCAATTAACCAATCAATCAGTCAGACTCTTTTCACCTGTCAGTTCCCCTATTTTAAGTCTCTGTCTGTTCTCATTTCCTCGCTGGTCCGTCATCAATCTACACCTTCTCCATGCCTGTCTGCCTTTGGAACCCTGCCACCTCTGCTTTCTCCTCAAGGTTTGCTCCCTGTGTATCCTGCTGTCTTGCTCGGTTCCCCTCTGCCATAAAGAAGCCTGCTACCGAGCTCTGGTTTGCCCTCTCCTGAACTGACGATTCTCGGCTGTGCTAAGACACCTGCTGCTGTACTCTGGCTAGCTCTCTGCCGAGCTGTGGACTCTGCTGCCAACCCCTGGCTCCAAGAACTCTCGCTCCAGGCCGTCAGCTCCTGCCATCACCTACACCCCTGTACCTGTGCAGTTCTGCCTCTCCGGTCTAACCATCCATCATCACTTTACCATTCAATAAATTCTCTATTTTAGTCACGTGTGTTGTGGTTCTGAGTTCATCCGAAGACAAACCCTGACAGTACGGACCAGCCAAACGATGAAATCAGACCCCACACGGGACTTACATGCAGGGGTTGACGACCCGGAGATCCTCGCCTATGTCGAGATGTGTGAACGCCTGATGAGGAAGAGGTGGCCCAGGAAGGCTTCAGGCCAGGACACTGCGCCGCTGATCAGGGCCGACTCCACCCCCCTGGTGATCCTCTCAGGCATTGTTTCGGCTGCTCCGGAGCTCGGGAAGGAGTGCCGCCCAGCTCCCCGTCGTCTCGGGCACCATTTCTTGGACTCTCAGCTGGTCCCTCGAGTGAAGTTCTTCGTTTCATCAACCAGAGCCCCACGAATCGAGGAGGACCAGCTGTGGAACTTTTGTTATGGTGACCAAGACAACCTTCTTCCCTGTGGGCCTGCTGTTGCCTCAGAAGCAGCTCCAGCTTCCCCATCTGGCTCCTCCCAGCGCAAACGTCGGACACGCCAGCGCGTAAAGACCCCCGAGGGAGCGACACCCGTCTCAGACTTTCCGGTTTGGCCGGAGCCGCAGACTGCGGTCTCTGCACATCCAGACTCTGCCTCGTCGTGGTCGACCTCCTCGACGCCTGCCTCAGAACCTTTTGTTTGGCCGGAGCCGCAGATTGCAGCCCCTGCACCTTCTGACTCAGCCTCGCCGGGGTCGTCCTTCACGACGCTCCCCTCTGACTTTCCTGTTCGGCAGGAGCCGCAGACTGCGGATTCTGAGCCACTCGACTTTGCCTTGTCGGGGCCGTCCACCATGGCACCTGCCTCTGACTTTCCTGTTCGGCCGGAGCCGCCGACTGCAATTTCCCGGCCGCTTGGCTTTGCCTCGTCGGGGCCATCCACCATGGCGCCCGCCTCTGACTTTCCTGTTCGGCCAGCATCTGGTAGATGCTCTTTTGTTTTGGTTCGCCCTGGATGGGTAGCTTTTTGTTTATATATATATATATATATATATATATATATATATATATATATATATATTAATACAGAAATGATAAGACATTTAATCGTGGTCTGATCAGCCTCTTCTGACAGAGATTTCAGCAATGTATTTGCAATTCCTGCTCTTACTACATAAGAGAGGTACAAACCTGCTTGATCACTCAACCAAATAAACATCAGGTAATATATAAATGCATATTGCACATTCTTTGGCTTTGTTGATAAATAGAACCAATGTCTAGAGCTTAGTAAAAGGGAAAAAAAATCAAACTTTCACACTCGCTTGGGTGAATCTTTTTCCATTTTTACAGAATATTGCCTACTTAAAAGAAAATTGGCAGACCAATAAAAGGAATGAACTAAAAATGCTTTCTTTATTCTATTATCATCATTGCATTGTGAAAATCTATTGATTATTTTTTTCTCTTTTAATATTTGATAGTTTACATTATAAACTTTTACTGAATGGGCTTCTTTGGGGGAATGTTAGGTTAAGTGTATGCATTGAAAACCTTCTGCCTGTCAGCAACAGTCACATCACTTTGTCTTTAAATCAGCAGCTATGCTCAGGTTTAGACACTCTCTTCCTTGTGTCACAGATTTATCTCACAAACCTGATGCTAGCTGGACCATGACAGTCGCACAGTAAAAACTGAGAATGTGATTAGACAAAATTAGTTAAAAAAGAGCCATGGGATAGATGAGTGTAAAGTATGGGAGCACCTGTTTTCAGAGATGTAATTTGTCTTATTAATAAACTGGCATTTAGGAAAAATCTGTTTCATATAAATACTGCTAGCTCTGAATGAGTGCTTTTGTGCTAGAAAACAGATGAAGGCAACAATGTGCTTTCTGTCAGTGAGTGTGGGCCATTATTCGGGAATGAATGCTTCACATTCCAGACCCATTTCTTATTGTCTGTTTAGCCAACCCCCATAAACTGTGGAGTAGTCCTCTGAATCGTCATTTATTCAACAACACTGAACAGGGTATAATCCTTCAACTGAAATGAGCTGTAATGTCCCAACTACTTCTGTCACTGATTTCTGTCTTATAGCTTCATAATTTCTTTTGCAAACATAACGGCCCAAGTTAAAGAATATGTCAACATTATGAGGTTGAAATGCCTGATGCTGGAACAGTTTTTGCCGGTCCAGTAAATTTAATAAGTTACATAATGCACAGGCAAATGCATGGCATCATCTTTTAGCAGATACACAGAGCTGCATCATCAGAGAGGGATCTATTCATTCAAAGACACGCTTACACTGCAGCCACAGTGCATACGCATGAGGAACAGCCTAATTTATAGTGTGCTGAATGCTTTTCTGAGTTCACTACAAGCAGAGAGCAAAGTTCTGAAACAAAATGGAACACATCACTTTATCAGAATTTTCACTTTAGACTTACTTCAGTGTCAGAGAGAGGTGGGATTCCAACAAGGCAAAAAATAGCTCCATTCATTGGATTTTCAGCTTCTGCTCCCTGTTTAATAATAATATGTCATAATGATAATACTGTGGATCTACTCTGTAGGGCACATCTTTTCGGCAACTGTCTTGAGTGTCTGCCTTGACTCTCTAGACCATCCCACCATATCCTCTACAAGAAAATAATGATGTCACTGTAACAGACCCCTCCTTCAAAATAAAAGCACATGATTTCCAGAACAAATAATTCTCATTCAAAAATACTTTATTTATCCCAAAGGGAAATTAAATGTTGATTGAACTCACTTTGTTAAGGAGTGATTATAGAGGTTGAAGGCTGTGGGCAGAAGCGGATATTTTACAACCAATCTGAAGAAGCCTTTAACTGAAGAGACTGTTTTCCATTGAAAATTTCATGAAAAGGATGTTCAGGATTGTCCATAAATATCTTGATTTTATGCAAAACCTTCTTTGTATCATTGTCCCCAGAATAGAACCAGCCTTCTTTATCAGGTTGTTGAGCCTTTTTAGGTTCCTGGCTCTGATGCTGCTGTTCCAACAGATGATGGAAGAGGAGATGACACTAATAGAAGACATGCAACATCTTGCTTGAAACCTTGAAGGATATTAGCTTCTGCTCAGTGCTTTCTTGTAGATGGTTTCACGGTTGAGTCTCCAGTCCAGTCTGGTGTCTCGAGGAACACCGAGGTATTTATATTCCTCAACCACCTCCACTTCTTCTCCCACGATGGAAATTTAGTTTGATCTACTCCAGTTTCTCCTGAAATCTACAATCATCACCCTTGTTTTGTAAACGTTCAAGATAAGTTGTTTCCACATCATGCCATAAAGCGGTCCACCAGGTCTCTGTACTCAGCTTCTAGTCCATCTCTGATACACCTCACAACTGCAGTGATCTGAGTATTTCTGTAGATGACAGTATTCAGACTTGTACTAGAAGTCTGAATTATACAGAATGAAAAGGAATGTTAAGAGTACAGTCCCCTGTGGTGCTACTGTGCCTCTGACCACCTGGTTGGATACACAGTCCTTCAGTCTCACAAACTCCGGTCTGTTTCTTAAGTAGTCGTGATCCAGGTGATTGTTGATGCCTCCACCTAATTTCAATTCAATTTTGTTTATATAGCGCCACTTCATGAAACATGTAATCTCAAGGCACTTCACAAAGTCAAATTCAATCAGAATATACAGATTGGGTCAGATTATACAGATTGGTCATAGATTTCCTAAGTAGACCTAAGTCTTCTGGAGTTTCAGATGAATCAGATCAGGTTGAATTGTGTTACAAGCACTGGAGAAATCAAAGAACATGAACGTCACAGTGCTGTCCAGGTGACAGTGGGTTTGTTGAAGCAGGTGTATGATGGCATATTCAACTGCAACTCCACGGTGATAAGCAAACTGCAGGGGGTCCTGATATTTGCTGGTTTGCTTACACACGTGAGCCATCAGGAGTCTCTCCAGGAACTTCATGATGTGGGATGTCAGGGCAACAGGTCAATAGTTGTTGTAGATGACTAATTAACACTATAGAAACAATAGGCCTTCGCAGCGCTTCGCTGCTCGGGCCTAATTAACACTACAGATACAATAGGACTTTGCAGCGCTTCGCTGCTTGGGCCTAATTAAAAAAGAGGTAATTCAACCTCTAGTCAGCCACCTGTTTACTGGGTACCCCATACATATTTATCCATTATTCTCTATTCCAGTGCTGTTCATACTGTTCTATTGTCAAATTGTTCTCCTCGCAAGTATATTGGTGTGTATCCGCATCTGCAGTAACAGACTGGACAGTCTGGCATTTGGGCAGATGCCAGAAGGGCCGCGGGCCCTCGTGGGCTGTTTGGGCAGGCCAATCACGAGGCGGCATGATCGTCGGGTGTGCGCGGCCCCTTTCACCCTGTTCATTGTAGGCCTACATCATCTCTCGGCCAACTAATAAGCCAAATGCCTCTTGGTTCAGTTTTTATGCATATTAAAGTTAGAGTTCAACACCAATGGGGCTACAAACTTGAGTGTTATTTCCGTGCATGTGAAGTTATATGCGTGTGCGTCCCCATGTGGGGTTGGTGGTGAAAATGCCAGGGCCGTTTTTTAATCCCAGTCCGTCACTGCCCATCTGTCACGTGGGAGGCTGGGATTGAATTGCTGAGGGGAGAGCACCTGATGTGGGACTGGTGTCCTAGTGGCACCAAATGTTGGTGTTGCTGCACTGTACTTCTTAGTTTTATTTGAGCAAAATTTCTGGTTACTCTATTCACTAGGAGTCACTTTGCTGAATAAAGAACTAACTTGTTTGAACAAAAAATGCACCAGAGAGACACACATCTACAGTTTATGCCAACGGCAGCTTTTTAATAATGTAGGAGATGCAGAAAATCTTTCAGAGGCAATGTATGTCGCGCTGTCAAAAATCTTACTCAGTTATAGTTTAAAGATGTTCCATAGTCAGACACCTACAAGATTAATAAAATAACTATGCAAAATGAAAGCAATAATTCATTCTGCGTAGTTATTTTAATCTTGGACCAGCAAGATATTAAAGCACGTGCAGCTGTATGTGCCTTCCCAGTTGGCGCTGTGCCAGTGAAGAAGGCTGAGATGAGAGTGTTAGCTGCTTTTATGCCCTTTCATGGCAACAAGATGAGGTTGTCAGGGCTGGAAGTCAGGGTGACCATGTTGCATGCAGGGAGCTGGAGGCTGTCACGTCATAAAGATGGCATAACACCTGGTTGGAGGTTTTTACTTCCCGTTAAAGGGGAGTTTTCCTCTTCACTGTCGCTTCATGCTTGCTCAGAATGAGGGATTGCAACAAAGCCATGGACAATGTAGACAACTGTCCCCATGGCACTACACTCTATCAGAGTGAATGCTGCTTGTCAAGACTTGATGCAATCTGCTGTGTTTCCTTATATAGGAAACTTTTTGACCAATCTGTATAATCTGATTCAATCTGTATAATCTGATTGAATTTGACATTGGAAAATGCCTTGAGATGACGTGTCATGAATTGGCGCTATATAAATAAAATTTAATTGAATGTGAACACCCTCTGTAATGAGCAGAAATGGAGGACCCAAAATTCAGCCAGACAAAAATCAGATAAAGCTAAGAAAACAGTTTATTGAGGAGTAAACTGCTGCAGGTCACGGGTGAATCGCCAGGGTCAGGGACAGGAGCCACTTCTCACAATCTGGAATTGGGCTGTGAAGGAGAGTGCAGGCTCCTGTTGGTGAAGTCCAGTCAGAGAAGCTCTCAGGGTTTTACTCCTGGGACTGGCAGGAGCTCGGTGGTCGGAAGGCAGTTCAAGGGTCAGAACCGTGATGGCAGAGTCAGGCAGGATGATCAGGTGGAATAACCAGAGTCTGAAGTCCGAGAGCAGGTCCAGAGTCAGAGCCAGGTGATCAGAAAACCAGAGACAATCCAAAGCAGAATCCGTAGGGAGAGTCAGGGCACAGAAACAGGTCAAAAGTCCAGGCAGCACAATAATCATGTCCAACGGGCTTGGTAGGCTCAGAGAGCCAGAAGACAGAAACAAGTCAAGAAACAGGTAAGCAGGCAGATGGGATTCAGGACACTGGATTTAACTCACCGATGGCTCATCATATTCTGGCACTAGTGACTGGTCTGAGAGATGGTTTTATAGTCAGCGTTGCATGTGGATCTGTTGAAGACTAATGAGAACGGAGCAGAGCTGCACAGGTGTGTCAGATGGAGAATCAGACCAGCACTAGTCTTGAGATCATGACACCCTCATTGTATATTTTAAAACTAGAAGTTTTTAGAGGCCACATTCCACATTTTTGGATTCTATTTTTATCTGCCTCTGGTAAGAAAAATCGCAAACAACGTAAATCATGAAAGAAAGCTAACAATCAAAACCTGACAGAGCAAAGGTAAATCAAATACAGGACATGCAGTGCAGTATCTCGGTGTTCTCAAAGGTTCAGTTATTTGAAGCAACTGAGAGGCCAGTGAGTGTGCATGCAGGGGAGTGGGGGAGAAGAGGGGCCCATCTGTCTATTTACAGCAGCAGAAAGAGATTTTCCTAAATCTGTCTAATCCTCTGGGAAGCAATGAATAGAGGATGTAGTCTGTCCTGGCTGACAGTGATCTCACTTTTACATGTATATGAAAAAAGACGGATAAAAACAGAAATGGCAACAAACATTAAATAAAGCATTTGTATACAGTGGTAAATGAAAAGAGACTTTCATGGATTCAGATATTTCAGTGTCCATATAGGATAGGAGCCCTGATCACATGTAACTCTGTGATCGAATTAGGGTGGCTTCAGATAGCAATTCTGCTTTACAGAACAATCTCCTCACATCAGCGTCACTGATGTCACATCTCTATACTTAACTCTGCTGGGACAGAAGTTTTATCTAGGTTTACTGAAGTCATACTTAAAATACTCTTAATCACAATGTAAGTGCTTCACAAGCTGTCATGTACATAAAGTAGTAGGAAAATCAGATAACATTTCAAGCAGTAGTCCAACATTATTCAGCCTGTAATATAATCACGGTGGTATAGAAAATGTGAAGTCTCTATACTACATAAAATAGAAATAAGAGCTTCACAGTGTTTATTATGATATCTAAAGAAGATTTCATTCCATTGGCTTTCATCTGATTACAAGGCGTAGCTGTAACAGCTGTTTATCTTAGAATCAGTGTAATATTCTGTCTTGGTTCCTGTTTATGATTTGGTTAAGTTAGCTTTTACCTGTCTTTTGTTTTTTTTGTGTTTTAGGTTCTGGAGTTCTGTTTAGCCTGTTGATTATTTTCGTTATCTGTTTTCTGTATTAGTTCTGATTTTAGTTCTGTGATTTGTTTTCATTTGTAGTCTTGGATTTTGGTTTATTCCCCAGCTCCTGTCAATTCCGTAATTCCTTCCACCTTTGGTTAATTACTTTTCACTCCATTCACCTGTTTGTCTGTTTATTCAAGCCTCACCCCCTCCTCAGGTAGTTGTTGGTTCGTCGCTCATGCTTGCTCGCACTTGACTCCGTTGCATCCCCGAATGTACTCTCGTTTTTTGGTAAGAGCTCCCAGCACTTTGATTCTGTTTAAATGACCCTGTTCTGTCTGTCCGCCCAGTTCTGTCCGCCTGTCCCCTTTCAAGAGTTGCTTAGTTGTCTGCCTTACCTTCCGTTTGGATTATGTCCATTTTCCACTCCTCATCAACCCTTCAATAAACCAGTTTCCAGCATAGCTGTATTTTGGCTGAACTCCGGATTTACCACCAACCCAGATCATTACAATCAGAATTTAGTTGCATTTTATTTTTTGTTTACAGTAAACATTTTGGTAATTGGTAAAGGTCAGATTGCTAGGGCTATGGTAGTCTAAAGAGATCATACATTATTGTGTCTTTCTTGAGCACAGGGAATTCTTTGGAACAAAACTAAAACAGGTAAAGCCGAAGCTTTTTAAAGTTGGCGCCGAATGTCCGCCAGCCTAAATGCTACTAGCTTACGGTAATATTCGCTCTTTCCGGATATGCATGACTATGGCTTGTTTCAAGCATAAGGTTTGTTCATTTTGCTCCATCATCGATAGTGCTATGAACGTTATTACCGCATTGATATTGCATATTAATGCGGTAATTAATATTATTAGCCTCCCGGAGGTATAATTGCATTAGTAAAATCAAACGTCCCTAAAGTTTACAGATTCTTACTGAGAAAATCATTCTTTAAAATGTTGTTTTATCAAATAATGTTTTGTTTGGCTCGGGATTTGCATTGTGAATGGGTGGAAACACATACCTAATGTTGTTCTGAATTAGTTAAGCTAATTTATGCTCATTCCATGTTCTTTAAGATGGACTTTGGTTCTTTAACTCAGATCTGCAGTGAACCAGGATTCACTGAAATATTCTGATGATTCTGATGATGATGACTGTTGTGCCACTTTGTTTTGTTTTTTGTTTCTCTTTGTGTGCAAATAGTTCTTTAGCTTCTTTTTATGTTAATTTTGCTTAGTAGTTTCAGTTTAACTCAGGATTGATAGGACATTGAGTTTAGTTACCTGATTGATATTAACTGTTCTGAAACTCAAAGCGCTGTGTATGACAGCATGAGGATGAACTACTCAGAGTAGCTGCTTTCTACTCGGGGTACATTGGCCATTCTTTCTGAAACGGGGCCCTCCAGTCTCATCATGATTCGGGTGACAAATTACTTCACTCCCACCAAGCAACAGCTTTTAACAGCCCAGGACAGTGATGAGTGGGTCATTGATTTGCATCTGACTTAGAATCCCCCTGGGAGGATGGGCCTTCTTGTCCTATAACAACAACAGTGCATCAACTGCAGGTTTCTCAAGTGCGAGCCACCAGAATTGACAAAGATTTCTGGGTAGGTGTTGAACCTTTTTCAGAAAGAACTGAGCGAAAGTCTGCTTGTGTGATGATTCTGGCACTGGAGCTGATTCTGCTCACAATTCAGACCCCTGTCCAGTCTCCACCCCTCTGCAATCAACCTCTACTGGCTTCACCTGTCTCCACTTGCATAAAAGTTCCATCAGAGTCAGCCTCCAGTGCCAGATCGTTTTCGATCTGGCACTGGAGGGTGACTCTGGAGGCTGTTGTATCTACCTGTCTGTCCCAGTACTTGACCCCGACCTGTAACCAGTGTTTTTGAGCCTGCCTTTTCCTAGCCTGTGTCTGCCTGCTTGGTCTGCTGTCTCCTGGAACCCCCACCCTTGAACTCCCTCCTAGTGAACCGGATTTTGGATTTGGACCTGGACCCCCCACTTGGATTTTTCCCGTGTACTTCGCTTGGTTTGCTGGATTCTCCGATACTGGACCTGGATTGCCTTGCGACAAACGCCCTCTGGAAAGCCCCAAATCTGACTGACTTCCTCTTCAGCCGCTCAACAGCTTTAGTCTCCCCAGCGGACGGGTTTAGCTCCCGTGGCAGTTCGTCTGCGCTGCCCGCTCTCCTGATTACAAGGTCAGTTCCTCACAGAGTCTTTCCACTCACCTCGTGACTGAGACGAACCCTGTACCTTCGCCTTCAGGCATTTCCAGCAAGTGAGCGTGGAGAGAGAGCCGAAGCGCGCTGCAGCCGCGAGACCCGAAGCGCGCTGCCCAGGATCAAAATAAACCTTCATAAAACGTACTGACCTGTTGTGGTGAATCTTGGATCCAGTTTTCGTTTCATTACGGCTTGTCTCCGATTCAAGCCTGTTTGTTGTTGCGATGACCCGGACAACTGAGATAAAGATCATCAACATCGCCATGTTCAATCCAATCCATTCAAGATGGAATGTCACCAAACAAACAAGGATACTTCTAAATCAGCTTTGAGAACTCACTGTGTTTATCTTCAGACAAATAAAAAAAGTCATGTATCCAAGTGACAAAGAAATTTTCAAAACGACCATAAATTCTCATCAGGTTCTGGCAATTCATCAATTTCAGCCATGTATGCAAGCGAAGAAACAGACAAAACAGGGTGCATAACACTTAGATTTTGTTTAGTGAGGATTCTAACTCACCTGTGTGATCTCTGAGATAATCTACAAAAACATTAATAATGCTCGTGCCTTATTTGCCACAGGTGACAGGTTAACAAATCCTCCTGTGTCCATGGCTTCTGAACTCCACTCCACCAGGGCCTGCAAGGAATTTGCTAACTTCTTTGCTGAGAAAATCCTAAATATTAGAAGATCAGTTTGTACATCCATATCAACTCCAGAACCAAAGCTGTATCCAACTGGTACTTATCTTGAAAACCAATTCAGCCAAATAAACTACAAAAGCTTAGAGGAGATCATTCTGCAGCTAAGTTCCTCCTCCTGCTGCCTTAATGTTCTACCCACAGTTTTCTTTAAGACGGTTTTGCCTGTCATAGCATCTGATTTGACTCAGATATGACTCAGAATAAACAGACAGGTGTTTTCCACAGTCCCTAAAACAGCAATTATCAAACCGCTGTTGAAAAAGAACAATTTAGACAATCTACTACTCCAGAACTACAAGCCCATCTCAAACGTCCCCTTTATCAGTAAGATTATTGAAAAAGCTGTGTTTCAACAATCAAACACCTTCTTAACAATGACCAGCCGCTTTAACGTTTTCCACTCAGCCTTTCATGCTCACCACAGTACAGAGACCGCCTTTATCAAGGTGTTTAACAACATCAAAATAAATACAGACTGTGGAAGAACCACAGTGCTGGTACTATTGGACCTCAGTGCACCATTCGATACAGTTGATCACTCCATCCTGTTAAAACGCCTGCAAAACTGGGTCGGCCTTTCTGGTACAGCTCTCAACTGGTTTAAATCCTACTTAAAGGAGAGGGACTTTTTTGTGTTAGTAGGTAACTTTACATCACAGACGACACAAACTACATGTGGGGTTCCCCAAGGGTCCATCCTGGGTCTCCTGCTATTCAATATCTACATAGTAATAGTAATAGTAACATAATATTTTATTGTAATGAAACATACATTACAACAAAATTTGTTCTCTGCTTTTAACCCATCACCCTAGGGGAGAAGTTGGCTTGAACCAGTTCAAGTTACGAGTAAATGCCTAGAAGAAATCAATGCATGGATGTGCCAACATTTTCTTCAATTGAATAAAAACTAGTGCTGTCAAACGATTAAAATTTTTTATCGTGATCAATCGCATAATGTCGATAGTTAACTCGAGATTAATCACAATTAATCGCATATTTTATCCTTTTATTTCTGAAAGTGTAATAGCCTGTTTGGGCATTTTAATGTGCAATTTTGCAATAAATGACACTAATAAAATACATGCTTGTACAAAACATATTTTTATGTTATTTTTCAAGCACTTTTCAGAATTGGAATGAAAACATCTTGGTGCCAAATGTTAAACTCTGGACTATAATGGCTAAATGACTAATCATGACGCCCTGATGTTTACACCATGTGTAAACAAATGTGTAAATAAATACCTGTTTTCATGCCGATATATTTTTTTTGCCTCTTAAACAAAGCTAGACATGGTATTATGCATAAACATATAAATTAATAAAAATTGTACATTTCAATAAAGTCATAAGTTTTGTTAATTTCTTCACTCTCTCTCTCTCACACATCTAATTCTGAGCTTTCACACCAACAACAATACAGGTCATTCCAGTCTTACACTTTGCTTGCAACTGGGCAGGAGCTTAATACCCTGAAAGAGACAGTTTAGCAACTGTTTAGTAACTCCAGGTCCTTCGTTTGGCAACGTGATTCAGCCTTAGTTTGTCAAATACAGAGAAAACCAATTAATAAGCATTAAAGTACGGTTTATGGGTTGGGTTTCTGCAATTTTATCAACGTGTAAAAGCTCATCTTCAGAACCAATGTCTGATAAAAAGGTGATCTGCACCATGTAATCTACTTTCAGCAGTTATCACTGGTTATTGCACCGTAAACTGCAGAAAATACGTGCAGAGTTGCTCTGTCTGCCTTTACTACTGTCGGCTCCTATGGCGGAGGGATAGTTCAGCTGGATACAAAGTGTGGGCAGTGCAGGCAGGTCTCATAATAACCGCTGTTTCGTCACTTATTTTAGAACCCAAATAAGCGATTTCACTTTCAGAAACGTGCCCAAAAAAACCCGCAAACCGTGACTCATGAAATTTAGAAGCGCTTTTAGAAAAAAGAAGCCCAAAGTCGCATGTGTCCGAGGGTAAAAGAAATCCTTCGGGGCGGGTGTGTTTTGCTACAGTTTTCTAGCACTCTTGAAACTACGGAAAGCGCCGAGGGTAAAAGGAACACAGTCCGGAGAGCGCGGCGGGGGAAACAACATTAGGGAACGGTGTGTGTGTTTTGACCCGCGATTAACGGCAACAAAAAAATTGTTAAAATGGGTTTGCGTTAACGCCGTTAATAATGCGTTTAACTGACAGCACTAATAAAAACAAAACTGAAGTAATAATCTTTGGACCAATAAAGGAGAGCTCAAAAGTAAGCACAGAGCTTCAGCTGCTTCAGCTAGAAACCACTGATCAGGCCCGAAATCTAGGAGTAGTGATGGACTCAGACCTGAACCTCCAAAAGCATCTAAAGACAATTACAAGGACGGCTTTCTATCACCTGAAGAACATTTTCAGGATTAAAGGACTACTGTCTCAGCAGGATCCGGAAAAACGAATCCATGCGTTTATTTTTAGTCAAATTAATTACTGCAACGGTGTTTTCACAGGTCTCCCTAAAAAGTGGATCATACAGCTGCAGCTGATCAAGAACACTGCTGCCCGTGTCCTCACTAAGACTAAGAAAGTAGAGCACATCACCCCAGTTCTAAAGTCCTTACACTGGCTCCCTGTATCTCAGAGAATAGAATAGAATTAAAATACTTCTGTTAGTCTATAAGTCCCGAAATGGCTTAGCACCTACATACATCACAGACTTGTTATCAGTGTATCAACCTTCCAGACCACTAAGGTCGTCTGGCTCCAGCCACATACCTAGAACCAGAACGAAACACGCAGAAGCAGCATTTAGCTCCTATCCTCCACTTATCCAGAACAAACTTCCAGAAAACTGTAAAAGTGCTGAAAGCCTGAGTTCCTTTAAATCAAGATTAAAAACACATTTGTTTAGTATTGCCTTTCACTGTTCTTGTTAAACTTGTAGCACCCCACTGCTCTGTCCGCTAGTAACTGGGACAAGAACTTAAACTCACTGGTGGGGTGGCTATTTGGGTTCGTTAAGTTCTGGTAGTTACCACACAGCTTTACCAATTTTGAGTAATTCCTTACTCGTTCAATTACCCTACACTCCTTTTATGTAATATAAATAACTCCCGACAACCAGCTACCGGAACAGTTTCTTTTAATAGGAACTTTGGAAAAATAAAACCTTAGCTCCTCAACTCCCCAAAAGACTCAAAAACATAGAGCAAGGTCATTAATGTTTCCCTGAACAAAATAAAGCCGAAAAGGCACTTTTTCTTTTCAGTACCTTATGTTCCACTCACTTCCCCTTTGTGTTTTTAAAGAAAACCCTTACTTTTTGGTGTTACTTTAACCAGAATTCTGTTTTTGTTACCAATAGAACTCCATACATTTATCCAACATTTACAGTTCTAAAACACAATATCACACATGGGCCCATACTCTCACACACACACTCTGTCCATTACCGGTTCAAGTTTTTCGTTGCAGGCCTGATGAAGCTAGGATGCGATGTCGCTCAGAAAATCCTCTTCTCCCCGGTTAAACAACAAACCGAATCAAACCTGCTCGCTCAGCCGACGTCCTCCTCGTCAAGGATGCTTCGCGAGTCCAATTTTCTTTCAGAACTCCGCCACCCTATTCGCAGGATTACTCCCTCGTCGCACTGAAATCCTGGCCGCCACGGTCCTCTCGCCACTTCAAATCAGCCGCAGTTCTCCGTCGATCAGCCGCAGTTTTCCTCCGAGGGTTTTTTTTTCTCTCTGCTTAATACTTGAGCAGATATCCCATACACCGTGTGCAGGAATACTTGTTCAAAACACATACTTGCTCAGGGACCCAGAGTACAGGCTGTGCGGATCGAACCGGGTACTTGCATCCTTCTCTGAGTGCAAGCGCGCTGCCCTAACCACTAGACCACCACTCCCAATTCGTGGAAGAAACATGTATGACTTTAACTTGCTGCAGTATCTCTGTCCACATAAGGAGAAGCAGGAAGTCCTGAGGTTTCCGCATACAAATAATAAACTTGTGACAACAAAAAATACCTTTCATAGTATGCTTCATCATCTCACCTTTATGTTGTGGCCAGACTGAGCCGAACTGTTCAGTCTCACCCTCAGCATCAGACTACAACATTTCTGTTTATGCTCAGTAAAGATAATCCTCCTATCCTCTTTTTTTTCTGAATCTCACTATGACCACATACCTACATTTCACACACAATAAACAATAGTACTTGAGCTGATTGACTAAAAATAAACCACCTGTCTTGTCTCTGGTTGGAAGAGGCTGTCATTGTCACAGACAAACCTAAAAATAATATTTTTTCACTGCTCTGTTGAAGATCATGAAATAACACTTTCTTCCACATTATTTCAATAGAAACGTCACCAGATTATTCATCCGGTCCTACACTTAAAATTCATATATCAAGGAAACTGGCTAACAGAAATTATTCTGAATGTATACGGATGTTAAGGCGATCACATAGCTAGGATGAGGCTAGACCATTTAAAACTTTAAAAAATAGCAAAAATGTTTCAAATCAGCACAATGATAGACACAAAGATAATGAAGTTAGTTGGTCATGCTTTTCAGTAATTGAGCATTCAATTCAATTACAATGGTCTTTGCAACAGGTAATAAAAGCTTTAGTTACCATCTCAAAATCCTTAAAAGTCAGATGGGCTTCACTTTATCAAAGACTTTGTTTGGCTGCTGTTCAGTCATGACACTGTAGAGTGGCATGACTGCTACGCTATGCTGCTACCGCATCCCTCAGCTGCCTCCGTCTCCACGGACATTTTTTTTAATGTAAGATGTTGGAGAGATGGCGAGCAGAAAGAGCAAAAAGAAAGCTAGAATTAAAAAGGAAAGCTCTGAAAAAAGATGCTGCTAAATGTTCAAAAAGTGGCAGCTTTTTCAATAAAATGAGCTTGCAGTTAAAGGTATACTATGCAACCGGGGTTGATTTTTCAGCGAGGCTCCCCCCAGAGGGCGAAAGTAAAAGTGCACTGTCGTAAAGGTGCTCAGCTGTTCTGGTTTCTCCGTCAAGCCAGGCACGGTTGTTTTGAGCTTAGCAGACAGGCGAACGCAACGAAAACTCGAAAAAACAGCAGTACAAACAATGACTAACACAGTGAAAGTATGAACATGCACACAGAGAGAGAGAAACCATTCCAATGTTATTTACAATCGCATCAGCAGAAACGCGAGGTCCGCGTCAGCCTTGCAGCCTTCTTTTTCTTATAGCTCTCGCCATTCGGAAAAAGCTTGCCCGATGTTCACCCGTGTACGACTCCTCTCTCTGTCCAGAGCCCTTTTCCTCTATCTTGCCTGCTCCGACATGGGCTTTCGCTGTTTTCTCGCTGGTTCCGCCATGATAACTGCACAAATATCGCCACTGCGCTAGCAACGAGCATGCCTTTCACTGGGGGCGTGTAGCAGTTCTCGACCTAAAGCAAGACCGACTCTTGCGATGCACAGACTTCTGAGCCTGTAGGTGCGGGCCGATAACCTGACTCCGCCAGATGGATTTGCTCTGCATATCCATCTGAAAACCTTCCGTTGAAGTAATTTTGGGAAGGGGCGAAAATACTGGTTAACTGATTGGCCTATGTTGGTGATAGACGGGCCAAATAAACCAATCAGATCAACAAAGCATATGACGTACTAACAGAGCAACGACGAAAACACAACCACAAGCTGGGCTACTCTTAGCCTCGTGAGACCATCCTGATCACGCAAGCTTTCAAGGTTTCACTCGCAGATCGATATGCGGAGCAAATCCATCTGGCGGAGTCAGGTTAATGGAGGATGTCTGTATCGTTGATTCCTCCATGCTGCATGGCAGAGACTCCTAGCTTCCCAGCCTCTCTGATCTGATCTTCCATCAGGGCAACCAACGGAGATACTACCACTATTATGGGATTTTTCAACTTTCCCATTTTCTTCACGACAAGAGGAGCCAATTGATAGATCAAACTCTTGCCGAAACCAGTCGGGAGAAGAGCAAAAACATCTTTTCCTCTGAGAAAAGCCTCCAGAGCAGTGTTTTGCTCTTCTTTCAGTGAAGAAATACTCTGTAATTCCGATAAAACTTGCTCGATAGCCACGCTAATGCTAGTTTAATCGGCTGAAGCCGCCATGTTCTTTAGACTGAACTGTCGCGCTTCTCGTTGCGTCACACCTCAACCCGCCTCAAAGCCAACGCTGATTGGATGTTCGTTTGGTGAACTGCTCCAAATTTTCTTTAACGGAAAGTAGCCAGACTGATCTGCGAGTGAAACCTTGAAAGATCGCGAGATCAGGATGGTCTGATGAGGCTAACGGGCCGAGGGCGCCTGCAATTGCAATTACGGTATTTTCTCTACAGACCACCAGGGCGGCCGAGAAAACCTTTGTTCGACCTGAAATGACTCATTTAATCATCCAAAACGGTATGGAACACAATAATTAACTGACAAATGTTGCATAGTATGCCTTTAAATGAGGACAATGAAATTGGTAAGGAAAGATGTTGAACTTCACCTGCAAACCACCGTAAAGTTTTATTATCAAGTTATTGAATTTTGTGATGTTATGGTGCATAGTGTAATGTTTAAATAATAGTATAATAATAGTATGATGCAACGGCATTATTGAAAAAGCTGTGTTTCAACAAGTAAAACACCTTTTTAACAACGACCAGCCGCTTTGACGTTTTCCAATCTGGGTTCCATGCTCACCACAGTACAGAGACCGCCCTTATCAAGGTGTTTAATGACATCATATAAATGCAGACTGTGGAAGAACCAATGTGCTGGTTCTATTGGACCTCAGTGCAGCATTCGATACTGTTGATCACTCCATTCTGTTAGAACGCCTGTTGGCCTTTCTGGTACAGCTCTCCACTGGTTTAAATCCTACTTAAAGGACAGGGACTTTTTTGTATCAGTAGGTAACTTTACATCAAAGACAACAAAAATCACATGTGGGGTTCCCCAAGGGTCCATTCTGGGTCCCCTCCTCTTCAATATCTACATGCTCCCTCTTGCTCAGATCATAAAAAACAACAACATCAGCTACCATAACTATGCAGACAACACACAGCTTTACACTACCATGTCACCAGGTGACTATGAACCAGTTCAGGCACTGAGTAAATGCCTAGAAGAAATCAATGCCTGGATGTGCCAACATTTTCTTCAATTGAATAAAAACAAAACAGAAGTAATAATATTTGGACCAATAGAGGAGAGATCAAAAGTTAGCACACAGGTTCAGTCGCTTCAGCTAGCAACCACTGATCAGGCCCGAAACCAGGGTGTAGTGATGGACTCAGACCTGAACCTCCAAAAGCATCCAAAGACAATTACATGGTCGGCTTTCTATCGCCTGAAGAACATTTCCAGGATTAAAGGACTAATGTCTCAGAAGGATCTGGAAAAACTAATCCATGCATTCATCTTTAGTCAAAATGATTGAATTGCAACAGTGTTTTCACAGGCCTGCCTAAAAAATTGATCAGACAGCTGCAGCTGATTCAGAATGCTGCTGCCCACGTCCTCACTAAGACCAAGAAAGCAGAGCACATAACCCCATAACCTCTAAAGTCATTACACTGGCTCCCTGTATCTCATAGAATAGACTTTAAAATACTAGTTAGTCTATGAATCCCTGAATGGCTTAGCACAGGGATGGGCAACTGGCGGCCCGGGGGCCGCACATGGCCCTCGTCATCACTCAGTGCGGCCCGCGAATAGATCAATAATAATTTATTAATAAAAAAAAATAAAAAAAATGTAATTCTACTTTTGACCGATAGAGGCGCACCGTGCCCAAACAATAGCGGGCACGGGCCGCTTTGCAACAGAGAGAAAGAGTCAGGAGCCAACGAGCAGCGGCATCAAGAGAAAACTTGACCGAGAAAATCGCATTTTTCAGAGAAAATGGGAAGAAGAGTACCTTTTCACCGAATTCAAAGGAAAGCCAATGTGTCTAGTTTGCTTGGAGACATTATCAGGCCTGAAAGATTAGAATTTAGGCCGACATTACAACACCTTGCATAAAGTTAAATTTGAGAAATACACTGGAGCTGCCAGAACCGCTGTAGTAGCTGACCTCAAAGCAAAAGTATGTAAACAGCAGCACTTTTTCACAAAAGCTACGACGTGTCAGGAGTCAGCCATCACAGCGTCTTATGATGTGGCACTCGAACTTGCCAGGGCAAAGAAGCCACTGTCGGATGGAAAAGTTGTTAAGAGGTGCGCAGTGAAAATGGCCAAAGCATTTGGTGACAACAACATAGCTAAAAATTTTGAAGCTGTGTCCTTGTCCCGATGCACAATAACACGCAGGATTTTTGACATCCATGATCACGTCGATGTAAAAATGAAACAAGTCATGTAGGACTGCAAATACTTCTCATTAGCTTTGGATGAGAGTACAGATGTGACGGATATCAGCCAACTGCTGTTTTTTGCGAGAACGATTGACAATTCATTTGATGTGCATGAGGAGTTACTGAAATTTGCATCTCTGCACGACACTACTAAAGGCAGCGATATATTCAACGCCGTTAGCGGTGCTGCGGGTGAATACGGTGGCTTCGAAAAGCTGTCAGCTGTTTTGTCTTTGTTTCTTATAGACATGTTAAAATGTATTTATTTTATACACACACTATTTGTAATCAGTTTTTCAAGCAAACTTTTTTGTTCTTTGTTATAAATGAGTTCAGTTTTGCACTTATTTAAAGCAAATGTTTTGTCTTTGTTTCTTATAGACATGTTAAAATGTATTTATTTTATACACACACTATTTGTAATCAGTTTTTTAAGCAAACTTTTTGTTCTTTGATATTAAAGAGTTCAAATTCCTTTTTGCACTTTTTTTTTAAAGGAAACGGTTTCTCTTTTGCTTAAGGACATATTAAAATGCATTTATATGCAGAATATAGTTGTATATTGGTGCAGTAAAAATACAGATATAAATTCGTACAAAATTTGTTCTTATTGAGAATAATTTGTAGCATCTTTCATATCCAATTATTTGAAGTGCGTCATGTGGCCCTTCAATGGTCATGCTGAAAAAAATGTGGCCCTCTTTATCATGGAAGTTGCCCATCCCTGGCTTAGCACCTAAATACATCACAGACTTGTTATCAGTGTATCAACCCTCCAGACCACTATGGTCTTCTGGCTCCAGGCTGGAGCCAGAAGACCATAACAAGGAAGACCAGAAGACCAGAAAACTTTTTTTGTTTCTACATTTTATTCCTACTTGCTTTTATTAGGCCCGAGCAGCGAAGCACTGCGAAGGCCTATTGTATCTGTAGTGTTAATTAGGCCCGAGCAGCTAAGCGCTGCGAAGGCCTATTGTATCTGTAGTGTTAATTAGGCCCGAGCAGCTAAGCGCTGCGAAGGCCTATTGTATCTGTGTTGTTTCTTCTTATTATTATTCTGCCCCCCTAAAGAGGGGCCTTTTTGGGGGCCTTACCATTTTCAAAAACTCACCAAACTTGGCGGATGCAAGAAGACTGTTTAAAAATTTTGGATTTTAAGGTCGTCACAAAAATCTAAAGAAAAATGCCTCAACGGCGCCAACTACAAATTTTCAAAGGACCCTTTGCTATTCACTTACTTCATCGTAGAGTAATGAAATTTTGTACAGTTGTAGATCTAAGCAAGACGCTCAGAATTTACAATTAACGTCATAGTGCAAATATCACAGGAAGTCAGCCATTTTAGATTGAAAGTCGTAATTTGACCTCATTTTTGACGTTTACAGCATTGGTATTTGATCAAACTCGTCCTAGGGATTTCGAGCGAGCGGCTTAAAACTCCGTCAGTCTGATCATAAGGCATGGCCAATTAAAAGTTATCAAAACGGTGAGTTTTTGAGCATTTTGAAGGGGCGTTAGCAGGGGTCAAAGTTCACCTACTCGCCACAAAACATAAAACTGTTATATCTCCCACACAGAAACACACAGAGGCACCAAACTTTCTGTGATTGTTCATCATCGGGTCTTCTACAATATCCAATGGTCAAATGATGACATCACTTAGGCCACGCCCCCTGACAACAGGAAAAACTGTTATATCTCCTACACAGAAACACACAGAGGCACCAAACTTTCTGTGATTGATCATCATCGGGTCTTCTACAATATCCAATGGTCAAATGATGACGTCACTTAGGCCACGCCCCCTGACAACAGGAAAAACTGCTATATCTCCTACACAGAAACACACAGAGGCACCAAACTTTCTGTGATTGATCATCATCAGGTCTTCTACAATATCCAATGGTCAAATGATGACATCACTTAGGCCACGCCCCCTGAAAACAGGAAAAACTGTTATATCTCCTACACAGAAACACACAGAGGCACCAAACTTTCTGTGATTGATCATCATCGGGTCTTCTACAATATCTAATGGTCAAATGATGACATCACTTAGGCCACGCCCCCTGACAACAGGAAAAACTGCTATATCTCCTACACAGAAACACACAGAGGCACCAAACTTTCTGATTGATCATCATCGGGTCTTCTACAATATCCAATGGTCAAATGATGACATCACTTAGACCACGCCCCCTGACAACAGGAAGTGTCATGTTTTATTGTTAGCAGTCGCTATGTTACCCCTCTGAGCTAATCAACATGAACGAGATCCTGGCGGGCGGCCAGCGGTGCGCAAATCCCAGCGGTGGCCAAGGCCGGAGCGGCGCTTGGCTGCAAGGGCCGCTCGATGCCGCTTGCGGCTTTAATTATTATTATTATTATTAGGCCCGAGCAGCGAAGCGCTGCGAAGGCCTATTGTTTCTGTGTTGTTTCTTATTATTATTATTAGGCCCGAGCAGCGAAGCGCTGCGAAGGCCTATTGTATCTGTAGTGTTAATTATTATTATTATTCTGCCCCCCTAAAGAGGGGCCTTTTTGGGGGCCTTACCTTTTTCAAAAACTCACCAAACTTTGCAGATGCATGGTGACTGTTTAAAAATTTTGTACTTTAAGGTCATCACAAAAATCAAAAGAAAAATGCCTCAACGGCGCCACCTAGAAATTTTCAAAGGACCCTTTGCTATTCACTTACTTCATCATAGAGACATGAGATTTAGTACAGTGGTAGAGCTCACCAAGACGCTCAGAATTTACAATTAATGTCATAGTGCAAATATCACAGGAAGTCGGCCATTTTAGATTGAAGGTCTGATTTTGACCTGATTTTTGACGTTTACAGCATTGGTATTTGATCGAACTCCTCCTAGGGATTTTGAGCGAGCGGCTTGAAACTCGGTCAGTCTGATCATAAGGCATGGCCAATTAAAAGTTATCAAAACGGTGAGTTTTTGAGCATGCTGAAGGGGCGTTGGCAGGGGTCAAAGTTCACCAACTCGCCATGAAACACAAAACTGTTATATTTCATACACAAAAACTCACAGAGCCACCAAACTTTCAGTAGTTGATCACCACTAGGTCTTCTTTAATATCCAATGGTCAAATGATGACATTGCTTAGGCCACGCTCCCTGACAACAGGAAGTGTCATGTTTTGTTGTAAGCGGTCGCTATGTTACCCCTCTGAGCTAATCAACATGAAACTGTGTCAAGAGACAGAAGACATATTGGTGTGTTGTGGATTCCAGACATATTGGTGTGTTGTGGATTCCAGCACCAAGTGGATTCCATGGAGCAGGGTGGCGTGGTGGCGTGGGGAAGTCACATCAAACCATATATTTTTAATCTTTTGACAGCATTATTTGCTCAAACCTGTCCACCAGGTGGCAGCAAGAGACCACAAATAAACCACAAACCAAGTTGTCTTGTTCAGTAAGGCAAGGCAAGGCAAATTTATTTATATAGCACAATTCAGTACAAAGACAATGCAAAGTGCTTTACATGATTAAAATATAGCAAAATAAAACAGAATAAAAGCAAGTAGGTAGGAATAAAATGTAGATAGAAAAAAGAACAAAAAAGTGGTGATTCAGTTAACTAGAACAGTTGAAGGCAATCCTAAACAAATGTGTTTTTAATCTTGATTTAAAGGAACTCAGGCTTTACGCACCTTTACAATTTTCTGGAAGTTTGTTCCAGATCAGTGGAGCATAGGAACTAAATGCTGCTTCTCCTTGTTTAGTTCTGGTTCTAGGTATGCAGAGTAGGCTAGAGCCAGAAGACCTTAATGGTCTGGATGGTTAATACACTGATAACAAGTCTGATGTATTAAGGTGCTAAGCCATTCAGGGATTTATAGACGAACAGAAGTTTTTAAAGTCTATTCTCTGATATACAGGGAGCCATGGAAGGACTTTAGAACTGGGGTGATGTGCTGTACTTTCTTAGTCTTAGTGAGGACGCGGGCAGGAGCGTTCTGGATCAGCTGCAGCTGTCTGATCCACTTTTTAGGCAGGCCTGTGAAAACACCGTTGCACCGTTGCAAATATAAACGCATGGATTAGTTTTTCCAGATCCTGCTGAGACATTAGTCCTTTAATCCTGGAAATGTGTTTCAGGTGATAGAAAGCTGACCTTGTAACTTTCTTTAGATGCTTTTGGAGGTTCAGGTCTGAGACCATTACTACTCCAAGATTTCGGGCCTGATCAGTGGTTCCTAGCTGAAGCGACTGAAGCTGTGTCAACTTTTGATCTCTCCTCTATTGGTCCAAATATTATTACTTCTGTTTCGTTTTTATTCAACTGAAGAACATTTTGGCACATTTACCAGAGTTGTGGGGGAGCGCTGCCGAACACGTTCGTGTGAATCGCCCAGTGGATGGGCGGGCAAAATGCGTGACAGCATCTGCGGTGGCGGGCGGCCGGCAGTGCGCAAATCCCAGCGGTGGCCAATAGGCCAGAGCGGCGCTTTGCTGCGAGGGCCGCTCATCACCGCTTGCGGTTTTAATTAGGCCCGAGCAGCGAAGCGCTGCGAAGGCCTATTGTTTCTGTGTTGTTTCTTATTATATTATTAGGCCCGAGCAGCGAAGCGCTGCGAAGGCCTATTGTATCTGTGTTGTTTCTTATTATTATTATTCTGCCCCCCTAAAGAGGGGCCTTTTTGGGGGCCTTACCATTTTCAAAAACTCACCAAACTTGGCGGATGCAAGAAGACTGTTTAAAAATTTTGGATTTTAAGGTCGTCACAAAAATCAAAAGAAAAATGCCTCAACGGCGCCACCTAGAAATTTGCTATTCACTTGCTATTCACTTACTTCATCGTAGAGTAATGAAATTTTGTACAGTTGTAGATCTAAGCAAGACGCTCAGAATTTACAATTAACGTCATAGTGCAAATATCACAGGAAGTCGGCCATTTTAGATTGAAAGTCGTAATTTGACCTCATTTTTGACGTTTACAGCATTGGTATTTGATCGAACTCGTCCTAGGGATTTCGAGCGAGCGGCTTGAAACTCGGTCAGTCTAATCATAAGGCATGGCCAATTAAAAGTTATCAAAACGGTGAGTTTTTGAGCATGTTGAAGGGGCGTTAGCAGGGGTCAAAGTTCACCTACTCGCCACAAAACATAAAACTGTTATATCTCCTACACAGAAACACACAGAGGCACCAAACTTTCTGTGATTGATCATCATCGGGTCTTCTACAATATCCAATGGTCAAATGATGACATCACTTAGGCCACGCCCCCTGACAACAGGAAAAACTGCCATATCTCCTACACAGAAACACACAAAGGCACCAAACTTTCTGTGATTGATCATCATCAGGTCTTCTACAATATCCAATGGTCAAATGATGACATCACTTAGGCCACGCCCCCTGACAACAGGAAAAACTGTTATATCTCCTACACAGAAACACACAGAGGCACCAAACTTTCTGTGATTGATCATCATCGGGTCTTCTACAATATCCATTGGTCAAATGATGACATCACTTAGGCCACGCCCCCTGGCAACAGGAAAAACTGCTATATCTCCTACACAGAAAGACACAGAGGCACCAAACTTTATCCAATGGTCAAATGATGACATCACTTAGGCCACGCCCCCTGACAACAGGAAAAACTGTTATATCTCCTACACAGAAACACACAGAGGCACCAAACTTTCTGTGATTGTTCATCATCGGGTCTTCTACAATATCCAATGGTCAAATGATGATATCACTTAGGCCACGCCCCCTGACAACAGGAAAAACTGTTATATCTCCTACACAGAAACACACAGAGGCACCAAACTTTCTGTGATTGATCATCATCGGGTCTTCTACAATATCCAATGGTCAAATGATGACATCACTTAGGCCACGCCCCCTGACAACAGGAAAAACTGCTATATCTCCTACACAGAAAGACACAGAGGCACCAAACTTTCTGATTGATCATCATCGGGTCTTCTACAATATCCAATTGTCAAATGATGACATCACTTAGACCACGCCCCCTGACAACAGGAAGTGTCATGTTTTATTGTTAGCAGTCGCTATGTTACCCCTCTGAGCTAATCAACATGAACGAGATCCTGGCGGGCGGCCGGCGGTGCGCAAATCCCAGCGGTGGCCAAGGCCGGAGCGGCGCTTGGCTGCGAGGGCCGCTCGATGCCGCTTGCGGCTTTAATTAGGCCCGAGCAGCGAAGCGCTGCGAAGGCCTATTGTATCTGTGTTGTTTCTTATTATTATTATTCTGCCCCCCTAAAGAGGGGCCTTTTTGGGGGCCTTACCATTTTCAAAAACTCACCAAACTTGGCGGATGCAAGAAGACTGTTTAAAAATTTTGGATTTTAAGGTCGTCACAAAAATCAAAAGAAAAATGCCTCAACGGCGCCACCTAGAAATTTGCTATTCACTTGCTATTCACTTACTTCATCGTAGAGTAATGAAATTTTGTACAGTTGTAGATCTAAGCAAGACGCTCAGAATTTACAATTAACGTCATAGTGCAAATATCACAGGAAGTCGGCCATTTTAGATTGAAAGTCGTAATTTGACCTCATTTTTGACGTTTACAGCATTGGTATTTGATCGAACTCGTCCTAGGGATTTCGAGCGAGCGGCTTGAAACTCGGTCAGTCTAATCATAAGGCATGGCCAATTAAAAGTTATCAAAACGGTGAGTTTTTGAGCATGTTGAAGGGGCGTTAGCAGGGGTCAAAGTTCACCTACTCGCCACAAAACATAAAACTGTTATATCTCCTACACAGAAACACACAGAGGCACCAAACTTTCTGTGATTGATCATCATCGGGTCTTCTACAATATCCAATGGTCAAATGATGACATCACTTAGGCCACGCCCCCTGACAACAGGAAAAACTGCCATATCTCCTACACAGAAACACACAAAGGCACCAAACTTTCTGTGATTGATCATCATCAGGTCTTCTACAATATCCAATGGTCAAATGATGACATCACTTAGGCCACGCCCCCTGACAACAGGAAAAACTGTTATATCTCCTACACAGAAACACACAGAGGCACCAAACTTTCTGTGATTGATCATCATCGGGTCTTCTACAATATCCATTGGTCAAATGATGACATCACTTAGGCCACGCCCCCTGGCAACAGGAAAAACTGCTATATCTCCTACACAGAAAGACACAGAGGCACCAAACTTTATCCAATGGTCAAATGATGACATCACTTAGGCCACGCCCCCTGACAACAGGAAAAACTGTTATATCTCCTACACAGAAACACACAGAGGCACCAAACTTTCTGTGATTGTTCATCATCGGGTCTTCTACAATATCCAATGGTCAAATGATGATATCACTTAGGCCACGCCCCCTGACAACAGGAAAAACTGTTATATCTCCTACACAGAAACACACAGAGGCACCAAACTTTCTGTGATTGATCATCATCGGGTCTTCTACAATATCCAATGGTCAAATGATGACATCACTTAGGCCACGCCCCCTGACAACAGGAAAAACTGCTATATCTCCTACACAGAAAGACACAGAGGCACCAAACTTTCTGATTGATCATCATCGGGTCTTCTACAATATCCAATTGTCAAATGATGACATCACTTAGACCACGCCCCCTGACAACAGGAAGTGTCATGTTTTATTGTTAGCAGTCGCTATGTTACCCCTCTGAGCTAATCAACATGAACGAGATCCTGGCGGGCGGCCGGCGGTGCGCAAATCCCAGCGGTGGCCAAGGCCGGAGCGGCGCTTGGCTGCGAGGGCCGCTCGATGCCGCTTGCGGCTTTAATTAGGCCCGAGCAGCGAAGCGCTGCGAAGGCCTATTGTATCTGTGTTGTTTCTTATTATTATTATTCTGCCCCCCTAAAGAGGGGCCTTTTTGGGGGCCTTACCATTTTCAAAAACTCACCAAACTTGGCGGATGCAAGAAGACTGTTTAAAAATTTTGGATTTTAAGGTCGTCACAAAAATCAAAAGAAAAATGCCTCAACGGCGCCACCTAGAAATTTTCAAAGGACCCTTTGCTATTCACTTACTTCATCGTAGAGTAATGAAATTTTGTACAGTTGTAGATCTAAGCAAGACGCTCAGAATTTACAATTAACGTCATAGTGCAAATATCACAGGAAGTCGGCCATTTTAGATTGAAAGTCGTAATTTGACCTCATTTTTGACGTTTACAGCATTGGTATTTGATCGAACTCGTCCTAGGGATTTCGAGCGAGCGGCTTAAAACTCCGTCAGTCTGATCATAAGGCATGGCCAATTAAAAGTTATCAAAACGGTGAGTTTTTGAGCATTTTGAAGGGGCGTTAGCAGGGGTCAAAGTTCACCTACTCGCCACAAAACATAAAACTGTTATATCTCCCACACAGAAACACACAGAGGCACCAAACTTTCTGTGATTGTTCATCATCGGGTCTTCTACAATATCCAATGGTCAAATGATGACATCACTTAGGCCACGCCCCCTGACAACAGGAAAAACTGTTATATCTCCTACACAGAAACACACAGAGGCACCAAACTTTCTGTGATTGATCATCATCGGGTCTTCTACAATATCCAATGGTCAAATGATGACGTCACTTAGGCCACGCCCCCTGACAACAGGAAAAACTGCTATATCTCCTACACAGAAACACACAGAGGCACCAAACTTTCTGTGATTGATCATCATCAGGTCTTCTACAATATCCAATGGTCAAATGATGACATCACTTAGGCCACGCCCCCTGAAAACAGGAAAAACTGTTATATCTCCCACACAGAAACACACAGAGGCACCAAACTTTCTGTGATTGTTCATCATCGGGTCTTCTACAATATCCAATGGTCAAATGATGACATCACTTAGGCCACGCCCCCTGACAACAGGAAAAACTGTTATATCTCCTACACAGAAACACACAGAGGCACCAAACTTTCTGTGATTGATCATCATCGGGTCTTCTACAATATCCAATGGTCAAATGATGACGTCACTTAGGCCACGCCCCCTGACAACAGGAAAAACTGCTATATCTCCTACACAGAAACACACAGAGGCACCAAACTTTCTGTGATTGATCATCATCAGGTCTTCTACAATATCCAATGGTCAAATGATGACATCACTTAGGCCACGCCCCATGAAAACAGGAAAAACTGTTATATCTCCTACACAGAAACACACAGAGGCACCAAACTTTCTGTGATTGATCATCATCGGGTCTTCTACAATATCCAATGGTCAAATGATGACATCACTTAGACCACGCCCCCTGACAACAGGAAGTGTCATGTTTTATTGTTAGCAGTCGCTATGTTACCCCTCTGAGCTAATCAACATGAACGAGATCCTGGCGGGCGGCCAGCGGTGCGCAAATCCCAGCGGTGGCCAAGGCCGGAGCGGCGCTTGGCTGCGAGGGCCGCTCGATGCCGCTTGCGGCTTTAATTATTATTATTATTAATCTTCCACCCTAAAGAGGGGCCTTTTTGGGGGCTTTATCATATTCAAAAACTCACCAAACTTGGCAGATGCATGAAGACTGTTTAAAAATTTTGTATTTTAAGGTCGTCACAAAAATCAAAAGAAAAATGCCTCAACAGCGCCACCTAGCAATTTTCAAAGGACCCTTTGCTATTCACTTACTTCATCGTAGAGACATGAGATTTGGTACAATGGTAGAGCTCACCAAGACGCTCAGAATTTACAATTAATGTCATAGTACAAGTATCACAGGAAGTTGGCCATTTTAGACTGAATGTCTGATTTTGACACCATTTTTGACGTTTACAGCATTGGTATTTGATCTAACTCCTCCTAGGGATTTCGAGCGAGCGGCTTAAAACTCGGTCAGTGTGATCATAAGGCATGGCCAATTAAACGTTATCAAAACGGTGAGTTTTTGAGCATTTTGAAGGGGCGTTAGCAGGGGTCAAAGTTCACCTATTCGCCACAAAAAATAAAACTGTTTTATCTCTTACACAGACACACACAGAGGCACCAAACTTTCTGTGATTGATCATCATCGGGTCTTCTACAATATCCAATGGTCAAATGATGACATTGCTTAGGCCACGCCCCCTGACAACAGGAAGTGTCATGTTTTGCTGTAAACGGTCGCTATGTTACCCCTCTGAACTAATCAATATGAAACTGTGTCCAGAGACAGAAGACATGTTGTTGTGTTGTGGATTCCAGCCCCAAGTGGATTTGATGGAGCAGGGGAGCGTGGCAGCGTGGCGAAGTCACCTCAAACGCCGCTGCCATACGTTTGGCTCTGAATTCCAGATTTTTGGGCCGAGCTGCTTAAAACTCACTTGGATGCATCCTTATCTAGCCCCCAACAGGAATCCATAACAAACTTTGGTGGGCGTGACCTAATGCCTCAACGGCACCACCTAGCAATTTTCAAAGGACCCTTTGCTATTCACTTACTTCATCGTAGAGACATGAAATTTGGTATAGTTGTAGAACTCAACAAGACGCTCAGAATTTACAATTAATGTCATAGTGCAAGTATCACAGGAAGTTGGCCATTTTAGATTGAAGGTCGTATTTTGACCCCATTTTTGACGTTTACAGCATTGGTATTTGATCGAACTCCTCCTAGGGATTTTTAGCGAGCGGCTTGAAACTCGGTCAGTCTGATCATAAGGCATTAAAAGTTATCAAAACGGTGAGTTTTTGAGCATTTTGAAGGGGCGTTAGCAGGGGTCAAAGTTCACCTACTCGCCACAAAAAATAAAACTGTTATATCTCCTACACAGACACACACAGAGGCACCAAACTTTCTGTGATTGATCATCATCGGGTCTCCTAAAATATCCAATGGTCAAATGATGACATTGCTTAGGCCACGCCCCCTGACAACAGGAAGTGTCATGTTTTATTGTTAACAGTTGCTATGTTACCCCTCTGAGCTAATCAACATGAGACTGTGTTTAGAAACAGAAGACATGTTAGTGTGTTGTAGATTCCAGGCCCAACTGGATTCCATGTAGCAGTGCGGCGTGGTGACGTGGCGAAGTCACCTGAAACGCCGATGCCATATGTCCAGACTTCCATAGGATATTGACAAATTTAATGAAAAGTAACTTCAAATTACCTTAAAAGGAAAACAGTTTTAAAAGTCAAAAGGCTTATTTAATGCTTTGAGAACATCTCTTCTATTCGGCTACAAAATCAACTGGATTTGATGGAGCAGGGCAGCGTGGTGGCGTGGCGAAGTCACCTTAAACGCCGCTGCCATATGTCCAGACTTCCATAGGATATTGACAAATTGAATAAAAAGTAACTTAAAATTACCTTAAAAGGACAACATTTTTAAAAGTCAAAGGGCTTATTTAATGCTTTGAGAACATCTCTTCTATTCGGCAACACAATCAACCAAAACAGGATGATCTTTTAAGCTATAAGACCATTTTTAAGATCTCAATACATAGATTTTAAGCTGGTGGGTCGCCACTGCCTCCGGTGGCCAAATGCATCTCTGCATCAACTGATCTGCACCAGATTTTTTGCGAGTAGTGGGGGAGCGCTGCTCAATGCCTTCGTGTGTATTGCCCAGTGGACAGGCGGGGAAAATGCGTGATAGCTTCTGCTGTGGCTGGCAGCTGGCGGTGCGCGAACCCCTGCGGTGGCCAATAGGCCGGAGCTGAAATTTTTATGGAGCTTTAATTTGCTAAGAGTAATAACGTTAGATGATTATATCTTTAAAATGAGATAACTGTCTCATAAAATGTGATAGTTTACTTGGTCTAAAGAGATGATTCAATTCAATGTTATTTATATAGCGCCAATTCATGAAATATATCATCTCAAGGCACTTTACAAAGTCAAAATCAATCAGATTATACAGATTGGGTCAGATTATACAGATTGGTCAAAAGAATTCCTATATAAGGGAACAAGTTCATTGCATCAAAGTCTTGACAAGTAGCACTCTCTCTTGAAGAAGCGTAGAGCCACAGGGAGTGTCGTCTGCATTGTCGATGGCTTTGCAGCAATCCTACCTACTGAGCAAGCATGAAGCAACAGCGGGAAAAAAACTCCCCATTAACGGGAAGGAAAAACCTCCGGCAGAACCGGGCTCAGTATGAACGGTCATCTGCCTCGACCGACTGGGGTTACAGAAGACAGAGCAGAGACACAACAAGACAGACAAAAAAGCACAGAAGTTCTACATTAGATGGTAGTAGCGGGTGATCTGTCTTCCCTGGATGATGCCACAGCTAACAGAACGCCAGACCAGGTGTACCTACTATGAAGAAAAAAGAAAAATCAAAAAGTTAAAACTGAAATTACAACAGTCATTCAAAATTGAAGAACAATAGACCCTGATGTCCTGCAGTAGCCTAAACCTATAGCAGCATAACTATAGAGGTAGCTCAGGGTAACATGAGCCACTCTAACTATATGCTTTTAAAAAAGGAAAGTCCAAAGAGCCAGCTTCTAGCAGAGAAGTTCAAGTATCTTGGGGTCTTGCTCACGAATGAGGGGAAGATGAAGCGGGAGATCGACAGGCGGATTGGTGCAGCGTCTGCTGTGAAGCGGGCGCTGTACCGATCCGTTGTGGTGAAGAGAGAGCTGATCCAAAAGGCGAAGCTCTCGATTTACCGGTTGATCTACGTTCCTACCCTCATCTATGGTCACGAGCTTTGGGTCGTGACCGAAAGAACGAGATCCCGGATACAAGCGGCCGAAATTAGTGTTTTCTCCATAGTGTGTGTGAGCTCTCCCTTAGAGATAGGGTGAGGAGCTCAGTCATCCGGGGAGGACTCAGAGTAGAGCCGCTGCTCCTCCACGTCGAGAGGAGCCAGTTGAGGTGGCTCGGGCATCTGGTCAGGATGCCTCCTGGACGCCTCCCTGGAGAGGTGTTCCGGGCACGTCCCACCGGGAGGAGGTCCAGGGGAAGACCCAGGACACGCTGGAGGGACTATGTCTCTCTGCTGGCCTGGGAACGCCTTGGGATTCCTCCTGAGGAGCTGGCCCAAGTGGCTGGGAGAAGAGGGACGTCTGGGCCTCCTTTATAAAGCTGCTACCCCCGCGATATTGATAAAGTGTTCCTTTGGCAATAGTCCAATTGCTAAAGTGTTACTTTTACATTACTTTTGGGTGTGTATCCACCAATTTAGATGTTAAACTTTCATAACAGCTGTCTTAATGCAAGAAAAAAAACCTTAAACACATGAAATAGCAAGTAACTTTAAAAAACTAAAACTTTTCACATTAAGATGGATTAACAGCTAGTAGGATACCTTTGATTAAATTGGTATACTAATGTTTAAACCAGGGGTGTCAAAGCTACGGCCCGCGGGCCGAATTCGGCCCGACGAACGATTTAGTCCGGTCCGGTGGCCAAATGCATTATCATTATTCAATGGCTGTATCTCCTCGCTGCATAGAGCGATCTGCACCAGATTTTTTGTGAGTCGTGGGGGAGCGCTGCCGAACACGTTCATGTAAATCGCCCAGTGGACGGGCGGGCAAAATGCGTGACAGCATCTGCGGTGGCGGGCGGTGGGCGGTGCGCAAATCCCAGCGGTGGCCAATAGGCCAGAGCGGCGCTTTGCTGCGAGGGCCGATCATCACCGCTTGCGGTTTTAATTATTATTATTTTTATTCTGCCCCCCTAAAGAGGGGCCTTTTTGGGGGCTTTATCATATTCAAAAACTCACCAAACTTTGCAGATGCATGGTGACTGTTTAAAAATTTTGTATTTTAAGGTCGTCACAAAAATCTAAAGAAAAATGCCTCAACGGCGCCACCTAGAAATTTTCAAAGGACCCTTTGCTATTCACTTACTTCATCGTAGATTAATGAAATTTTGTACAGTTGTAGATCTAAGCAAGACGCTCAGAATTTACAATAAACGTCATAGTGCAAATATCACAGGAAGTCGGCCATTTTAGATTGAAGGTCGTAATTTTACCTCATTTTTGACGTTTACAGCATTGGTATTTGATCGAACTCGTCCTAGGGATTTCGAGCGAGCGGCTTGAAACTCGGTCAGTCTGATCATAAGGCATGGCCAATTAAAAGTTATCAAAACGGTGAGTTTTTGAGCATGTTGAAGGGGCGTTAGCAGGGGTCAAAGTTCACCTACTCGCCACAAAACAGAAAACTGTTATATCTCCTACACAGAAACACACAGAGGCACCAAACTTTCTGTAATTGATCATCATCGGGTCTTCCACAATATCCAATGGTCAAATGATGACATCACTTAGGCCACGCCCCCTGACAATAGGAAAAACTGTTATATCTCCTACACAGAAACACACAGAGGCACCAAACTTTCTGTGATTGATCATCATCGGGTCTTCTACAATATCCAATAGTCAAATGATGACATCACTTAGGCCACGCCCCCTGACAACAGGAAAAACTGCTATATCTCCTACACAGAAACACACAGAGGCACCAAACTTTCTGTGATTGATCATCATCGGGTCTTCTACAGTATCCAATGGTCAAATGATGACATCACTTAGGCCACGCCCCCTGACAACAGGAAAAACTGTTTTATCTCCTACACAGAAACACACAGAGGCACCAAACTTTCTGTGATTGATCATCATCGGGTCTTCTACAATATCCAATAGTCAAATGATGACATCACTTAGGCCACGCCCCCTGACAACAGGAAAAACTGTTATATCTCCTACACAGAAACACACAGAGGCACCAAACTTTCTGTGATTGATCATCATCGGGTCTTCTACAATATCCAATGGACAAATGATGACATCACTTAGGCCACGCCCCCTGACAACAGGAAAAACTGCTATATCTCCTACACAGAAACACACAGAGGCACCAAACTTTCTGTGATTGATCATCATCGGGTCTTCTACAATATCCAATGGACAAATGATGACATCACTTAGGCCACGCCCCCTGACAACAGGAAAAACTGCTATATCTCCTACACAGAAACACACAGAGGCACCAAACTTTCTGTGATTGATCATCATCGGGTCTTCTACAATATCCAATGGTCAAATGATGACATCACTTAGGCCACGCCCCCTGATAACAGGAAGTGTCATGTTTTATTGTTAGCAGTCGCTATGTTACCCCTCTGAGCTAATCAACATGAAACTGTGTCCACAGACATGTTGCTGTGTTGTGGATTCCAGGCCCAACTGGATTCCATGTAGCAGTGCGGCATGGTGGCGTGGCGAAGTCACCTGAAACGCCGCTGCCATATGTCCAGACTTCCATAGGGTATTGACAAATTTATTAAAAAGTAACTTAAAATTACCTTAAAAAGACAACATTTTTAAAAGTCAAAAGGCTTATTTGATGCTTTGAGAACATCTCTTCTATTCGGCTACAAAATCAACTGGATCCGATGGAGCAGGGCGGCGTAGTGGCGTGGCAAAGTCACCTGAAACGCCGCTGCCATATGTCCAGACTTCCATAGGATATTGATAAATTTAATAAGAAGTAACTTAAAATTACCTTAAAAGGACAACATTTTTAAAAGTCAAAAGGCTTATTTAATGCTTTGAGAACATCTCTTTTATTCGGCTACAAAACCAACCAAAACAGGATGATCTTTTAAGCTATAAGACCATTTTTAAGATGTCAATACATAGATTTTAAGCTGGTGGGTCGCCACTGCCTCCGGTGGCCAAATGCATCACTGCATCAACTGATCTGCACCAGTTTAATCTCGTCATGGCAAAATTATTTTTTCTCTTCATGTGTGGCCCTAATACTCCATCGTAAGAACACCGCTGTCGTTACCGCGGGTCCTGGGGAAAAAAAAAACGCTGCTCCTGGGGGGAATTTTTGATTATGCTCACGCATAGATGTGTAAAACTTCACATTGCAATGCAGACAGGCGCAGACTGAACCGTGCAGTTCATTTTAAAGAGGCAGTTTTGGCGCATATTCCGATAGAAACGGGCTGCGGGGAGCCTAAGTGTGTTGTCGTGGGCGTGTTTACCCGCTGCAGGTAACCGCTGTGAAACAATCAGAAAGATTTCCCTGATTAATAACATCTTTATGGCGCTCATCTTTATTGTTACTATGAGCTGCTTTACCAGTTCTCTCTCTCTCGCTCGCTCGCTCGTCATCGGACAAAATCAAACTGCTTCGTGTTTGTATTTGAAATTGTGCGTCAGACTCAGATTTAGAAGTGTTGTTACGACGTTTGAGCTGTAACTGCAACCGTTTTTTATATATATATATATATATATCTGGTAACTTTACTGAATTTGCAGCTTAAGAAGATTGGGTTTGACAAACAACACCAACTGTCCCCTCAATCCAGTGCACACAATACCACAACAGACCTCATCACGCTCTACAGTACATCAAGAAAACTAAATCAACTAAAACAAGTTCACGAGTGCACATGAAATGAAGTTAATCCATATTTGTGTGTCAGGGTGTCTAAGCATTCTCCAGAATTTGACATCTCAGCAGAGCCTGTAATAATTATAGAAAGTAACATTATAGTTGTTCTGCCTTTTGTTAAGACAGCAAGGAATTCATGTTGTGAATACATTACATAAATAAGATAATAATTCTTAGTCAGAGGAAATCCAAGGCAAAAACAGTTAGAAAAGTTTTGGGTTCATATTTAATCAGAGTGAGACATCACAACTTTGTTAGATCTCTATGTGAATTACGTGAGATAGTGAGTGCTCTCACCTTAAAAAAAGATCTTTGACATATTTTGCTCCGGTTAAAAGCTGCTTTTCAGCGATGAAGCTAGGGAAACTGCTAATGTTGAAGTTGAATTTGTTCTACACGCTTCTGCCTTGGAAAAATATTCGTCTTTTTACAAAAAGAATGTTTAAAGCCAGATTTGGGAACAAAGGTTATTCAGAGAATGCAAGAAAAGGAAGCTTTTGTGGGGAACTTTTGTCCTAGCTGTCTAGCTGCATATGGCCCCAGGACAGCACAATAGTTTTCTTGAAGTTTAATTTTGGAGAAGTAGAAACAAGTATTAATTTCAAAAGGTAGGTAAAAAGGAAAAAAGTTTTTACAAAATCTTAAAATGTTGGATAGTCGTTATTTCCATCTTGCTGTGAAAATTGGTGAAATATTATCATTTTTAATGCTTAGATATAAAATCGCAAGGCCATTACTAAAATTGCCTTTTGTTGAAAATGTTTTTTGGCATGCCATACTTTATATTTATAGGTAGCCTAGATGTGCATAATAAAAGAGTGGAACTAAAACCTGGTCTAAAATTATTATGGAGCTTTAACTTGCTAAGAGTAATACTGTTAGATGATTATATCTTTAAAATGAGATAACTGTCTCAAAAAATGTGATAGTTTATTTGGTCTGAAGAGATGATGCAATTCAATGTTATTTATATAGTGACAATTCATGAAATATATCATCTCAAGGCACTTTACAACGTCAAAATCAATCAGATTATACAGATTGGGTCAGATTATACACATTGGTCAAAAAATTCCTATATAAGGGAACCAGTTCATTGCATCAAAGTCCCGACAAGTAGCATTCTCTCTTGAAGAAGCGTAGAGCCACAGGGAGAGTCGTCTGCATTGTCCATGGCTTTGCAGCAATCCTACCTACTGAGCAAGCATGAAGCGACAGCAGGAAAAAAAAACTCCCCATTAACGGGAAGGAAAAACCTCCAGCAGAACCGGGCTCAGTATGAACGGTCATCTGCCTCGACAGACTGGGGGTTACAGAAGACAGAACAGAGACACAACAAGACAGACAAAAAAGCACAGAAGTTCTACATTAGATGGTAGTAGCGGGTGATCTGTCTTCCCTGGATGAAGCCACAGCTAACAGAACGCCAGACCAGGTGTGCCTACTATGAAGAAAAAAGAAAAATCAAAAAGTTAAAAGCTGAAATTACAACAGTCATTCAAAATTGAAGAACAATAGACCCTGATGTCCTGCAGTAGCCTAAACCTATAGCAGCATAACTATAGAGGTAGCTCAGGGTAACATGAGCCACTCTAACTATAAGCTTTTTAAAAAAGGAAAGTCCCAAGGGCCAGCTTCTAGTGGAGAAGTTCAAGTATCTAGGGGTCTTGTTCACGAATGAGCGGAAGATGGAGCGCGAGATCGACAGGCGGATTGGTGCGGCGTCTGCTGTGAAGCGGGCGCTATACCGGTCCGTTGTGGTGAATCTGCACCAGATTTTTTGTGAGTCGTGGGGGAGCGCTGCCGAACACGTTCGTGTAAATCGCCCAGTGGACGGGCGGGCAAAATGCGTGACAGCATCTGCGGTGGCAGGCGGCCGGCGGCGCGCAAATCCCAGCGGTGGCCAAGGCCGGAGCGGCGCTTTGCTGCGAGGGCCGCTCATCACCGCTTGCGGTTTTAATTATTATTATTATTAATCTTCCACCCTAAAGGGGGGCCTTTTTGGGGGCTTTATCATATTCAAAAACTCACCAAACTTGGCAGATGCATGAAGACTGTTTAAAAATTTTGTATTTTAAGGTCGTCACAAAAATCAAAAGAAAAATGCCTCAACAGCGCCACCTAGCAATTTTCAAAGGACCCTTTGCTATTCACTTACTTCATCGTAGAGACATGAGATTTGGTACAGTTGTAGAGCTCACCAAGACGCTCAGAGTTTACAATTAATGTCATAGTACAAGTATCACAGGAAGTTGGCCATTTTAGATTGAAAGTCTGATTTTGACACCATTTTTGACGTTTACAGCATTGGTATTTGATCTAACTCCTCCTAGGGATTTCGAGCGAGCGGCTTGAAACTCGGTCAGTGTGATCATAAGGCATGGCCAATTAAACGTTATCAAAACGGTGAGTTTTTGAGCATTTTGAAGGGGCGTTAGCAGGGGTCAAAGTTCACCTATTCGCCACAAAAAATAAAACTGTTTTATCTCCTACACAGAAACACACAGAGGCACCAAACTTTCTGTGATTGATCATCATCGGGTCTTCTACAATATCCAATGGTCAAATGATGACATTGCTTAGGCCACGCCCCCTGACAACAGGAAGTGTCATGTTTTGCTGTAAACGGTCGCTATGTTACCCCTCTGAACTAATCAATATGAAACTGTGTCCAGAGACAGAAGACATGTTGTTGTGTTGTGGATTCCAGCCCCAAGTGGATTTGATGGAGCAGGGGAGCGTGGCAGCGTGGCGAAGTCACCTCAAACGCCGCTGTCATACGTTTGGCTCTGAATTCCAGATTTTTGGGCCGAGCTGCTTAAAACTCACTTGGATGCATCCTTATCTAGCCCCCAACAGGAATCCATAACAAACTTTGGTGGGCGTGACCTAATGCCTCAACGGCGCCACCTAGCAATTTTCAAAGGACCCTTTGCTATTTACTTACTTCATCGTAGAGACATGAAATTTGGTATAGTTGTAGAACTCAACAAGACGCTCAGAATTTACAATTAATGTCATAGTGCAAGTATCACAGGACGTTGGCCATTTTAGATTGAAGGTCGTATTTTGACCCCATTTTTGACGTTTACAGCATTGGTATTTGATCGAACTCCTCCTAGGGATTTTTAGCGAGCGGCTTGAAACTCGGTCAGTCTGATCATAAGGCATTAAAAGTTATCAAAACGGTGAGTTTTTGAGCATTTTGAAGGGGCGTTAGCAGGGGTCAAAGTTCACCTACTCGCCACAAAAAATAAAACTGTTATATCTCCTACACAGACACACACAGAGGCACCAAACTTTCTGTGATTGATCATCATCGGGTCTCCTAAAATATCCAATGGTCAAATGATGACATTGCTTAGGCCACGCCCCCTGACAACAGGAAGTGTCATGTTTTATTGTTAACAGTTGCTATGTTACCCCTCTGAGCTAATCAACATGAGACTGTGTTTAGAAACAGAAGACATGTTAGTGTGTTGTAGATTCCAGGCCCAACTGGATTCCATGTAGCAGTGCGGCGTGGTGACGTGGCGAAGTCACCTGAAACGCCAATGCCATATGTCCAGACTTCCATAGGATATTGACAAATTTAATGAAAAGTAACTTCAAATTACCTTAAAAGGAAAACGGCTTATTTAATGCTTTGAGAACATCTCTTCTATTCGGCTACAAAATCAACTGGATTTGATGGAGCAGGGCAGCGTGGTGGCGTGGCGAAGTCACCTTAAACGCCGCTGCCATATGTCCAGACTTCCATAGGATATTGACAAATTTAATAAAAAGTAACTTAAAATTACCTTAAAAGGACAACATTTTTAAAAGTCAAAGGGCTTATTTAATGCTTTGAGAACATCTCTTCTATTTGGCTACACAATCAACCAAAACAGGATGATCTTTTAAGCTATAAGACCATTTTTAAGATCTCAATACATAGATTTTAAGCTGGTGGGTCGCCACTGCCTCCGGTGGCCAAATGCATCTCTGCATCAACTGATCTGCACCAGATTTTTTGCGAGTAGTGGGGGGAGCGCTGCTCAATGCCTTCGTGTGTATTGCCCAGTGGACAGGCGGGGAAAATGCGTGACAGCTTCTGCCGTGGCTGGCAGCTGGCGGTGCGCGAACCCCTGCGGTGGCCAATAGGCCGGACCTGAAATTTTTATGGAGCTTTAACTTGCTAAGAGTAATAACGTTAGATGATTATATCTTTAAAATGAGATAACTGTCTCATAAAATGTGATAGTTTACTTGGTCTAAAGAGATGATTCAATTCAATGTTATTTATATAGCGCCAATTCATGAAATATGTCATCTCAAGGCACTTTACAAAGTCAAAATCAATCAGATTATACAGATTGGGTCAGATTATACACATTGGTCAAAAAATTCCTATATAAGGGAACAAGTTCATTGCATCAAAGTCTTGACAAGTAGCACTCTCTCTTGAAGAAGCGTAGAGCCATGGGGAGAGTCGTCTGCATTGTCCATGGCTTTGCAGCAATCCTACCTACTGAGCAAGCATGAAGCAACAGCGGGAAAAAAACTCCCCATTAACGGGAAGGAAAAACCTCCAGCAGAACCGGGCTCAATATGAACGGTCATCTGCCTCGACAGACTGGGGGTTACAGAAGACAGAGCAGAGACACAACAAGACAGACAAAAAAGCACAGAAGTACTACATTAGATGGTAATAGCGGGTGATCTGTCTTCCCCGGATGATGCCACAGCTAACAGAACGCCAGACCAGGTGTACCTACTATGAAGAAAAAAGAAAAATCAAAAAGTTAAAAGCTGAAATTACAACAGTCATTCAAAATTGAAGAACAATAGACCCTGATGTCCTGCAGTAGCCTGAACCTATAGCAGCATAACTATAGAGGTAGCTCAGGGTAACATGAGCCACTCTAGTTATAAGCTTTTTAAAAAAGGAAAGTCCAAAGAGCCAGCTTCTAGTGGAGAAGTTCAAGTATCTTGGGGTCTTGTTCACGAATGAGGGGAAGATGGAGCGGGAGATCGACAGGCGGATTGGTGCGGCGTCTGCTGTGAAGCGGGCGCTGTACCGGTCCGTTGTGGTGAAGAGAGAGCTGAGCCAAAAGGCCAAGCTCTCGATTTACCGGTCGATCTACGTTCCTACCCTCATCTATGGTCACGAGCTTTGGGTCGTGACCAAAAGAACGAGATCCCGGATACAAGCGGCCGAAATGAGTTTTCTCCATAGTGTGTGTGAGCTCTCCCTTAGAGATAAGGTGAGGAGCTCAGTCATCCGGGGAGGACTCAGAGTAGAGCCACTGCTTCTTCACGTCGAGAGGAGCCAGTTGAGGTGGCTTGTGCATCTGGTTAGGATGCCTCCTGGACGCCTCTCTGGTGAGGTGTTCTGGGCACGTCCCACCGGGAGAAGGCCCAGGGGAAGACCCAGGACACGCTGGAGGGACTATGTCTCCCGGCTGGCCTGGGAACGCCTTGGGATTCCTCCTGAGGAGCTGGCCCAAGTGGCTGGGGAGAGGGACGTCTGGGCCTCCTTTATAAAGCTGCTACCCCCGCGATATTGCTAAAGTGTTCCTTTAGCAATAGTCCAATTGCTAAAGTGTTACTTTTACATTACTTTTGGGTGTGTATCCACCAATTTAGATGTTAAACTTTCAAAAAAGCTGTCTTAATGCAAGAAACAAAACCCTTAAACACATGAAATAGCAAGTAACTTTAAAAAACTAAAATGGTTTTGTTAACTTTTCACATTAAGCTGGATTAACAGCTAGTAAGATACCTTTGATTAAATTGGTATACTAATGTTTAAACCAGGGGTGTCAAAGCTACGGCCCGCGGGCCGAATCCAGCCCGCTGAACGATTTAGTCCAGTCCGGTGGCCAAATGCATTATCATTATTCAACGGCTGTATCTCCTCGCTGCATCAAGCGATCTGCACCAGATTTTTTGTGAGTCGTGGGGGAGCGCTGCCGAACACGTTCGTGTGAATCGCCCAGTGGACGGGCGGGCAAAATGCGTGACAGCATCTGCGGTGGCGGCCGGCCGGCGGTGCGCAAATCCCAGCGGTGGCCAATAGGCCAGAGCGGCGCTTTGCTGCGAGGGCCGATCATCACCGCTTGCGGTTTTAATTCTGTTTTATTTTCCTATATTTTAATCATGTAAAGTACTTTGTATTGTCTCTGTACTGAATTGTGCAATATAAATAAATTTGCCTTGCCTTGCCTTGCCACATATTTCGGAATGTATGTCTTGTAGCCCCTCAGAGTCAGAAGCAACATTCAAGTACCACAAGTCCTTAGTGGGTAGGTAGGATTACTCATTAAGTGAATATTAGAATTATAATGAAGAGTATGATGGCTTTGAAAAAGGGGTGATTTCATTTGTGCTGAGAATTATGAACATTTTCAAAATGTGATATAGTGTCAGAAGCAGAGCCAGGAACCAGTTGTGATGAGGGGATTGCTCCTGTTAGTATGGAAGAAACAGGTGAGCTGTTGTAACAGTGTGTAAACAAACAAGCATTAGTTCTAGTATAACTGTTTTCTATAATCAAACAATATTAGTGACCCATTCTATCTATCTGTTAAATTCAATTAAATTTTATTAATATAGCACCAATTCATGAAACACATCATCTCAAGGCACTTTCCAAAGTCAAATTCAATCAGATTATACAGATTTGTCAAATTGGAGAAGAGTAGGAGAACTCATCAGAGTGAAAGAAATATACCCTGATGTCCTCCAGCAGCCTAAGCCTATAGCAGCATAACTATAGAGATAGCTCAGGGTAACATGAGCCACTCTAACTATAAGCTTTGTCAAAAAGGAAAGTTTTAAGTTTAGTCTTAAAAGTAGGCAAATAAATACCACTATCTGTCTGTCTGTCTGTCTGTCTGTCTGTCTGTCTGTCTGTCTGTCTGTCTGTATCATTAAAAGAAAGATAGTAAATACACAAAGCCTCCAAGTGAAAGGGAATCTGAAATTAATTAGCATATTTTTTAACAATAGTGGGCCGGTCTGAGGCATGACATTTCAGGGTAGAAAATGAGTGCCACTCTGGTCCTGAATTACAGCACTTGCTGTCTGTAGTACAGTTATTTCAGTTATCTATAAGGAAGAATTCTTCATAACCCTGCCTTGCACAACACAGCAATACAAAATATATTTTTCTTCCTAGAAACTTTAATGACAATGACTCCACAGCTACGTCCTTCTTACTGAACTGAGTGGCTGTGAACAGCTCCCATTAGTTTCAGATCCACTCAGTCAGTCCGGTATAGTGATGCATGATTCTGAAAAATTCTCTACAATCCATAAAATGTAAATAACATTCTTTCACAATAATTTAGAAAACAAGTGTACCCACCAACCCTACACATTAACTTTACCACATTTCTGAAAAAAGTTTAATACTTTAAATTTTCTTTAGAAAAACTTGGTATTTATTTGCCTCAATGACTAAGTCTATTAATAAAAATATCAAAAACAGCTATGGCAAGGTGTCCTTGCTCAACTGTACATAAATAATTGAAACCTATTTTTAGAATAAACATCCTTTAGCAAACAAGAAGGTAATAAGTGTCACTTTGAAACGTGGCTGTTTAAAAAAAAAATTCTCACTCTGAACACACTGTAATCGTGAGAGACAAATGTCTATGAATTAAAAGAAGTAAGGAACTTTAAGTATGACTTTTTATTGGAAACTCCTGGTCATCTATTAATGCTTGCCATATTTTGAAATGTACTTCCAAATATCTAAAATGTTTATTGTGGTTGTAGTACATGTATGTGAAAATAATTAATCAAAATTTTCTGAGGGTAACTTTGTTACAGTAGTGTACCATGTATGCGTGAAGCTAATATTTAAGAGAGTGCTAACATTGGCTGGGTTGGCTGTCTATTTCCAAGTGACTCACTTGACCATAGTGTTTCTTCTGGTTTTCATAGAGCGAGTTGTTTGTTTTTCACGCAAGATCTTGCTGCCGTCACACATGTCGATAAGCAAGTAGACCCTCAACAAACTCTAGTCACAAGAACCAACTGCTCACCAATGCTTCTGCTCAATACCCTATCAATTAACCATCATGCTATAGCCAGCTACAGTGTATGAACAGTTTGCATGGAGTCCTGTCCTACCAACTTTTAACCAATCTGTAAAATTCTATTACATTGGGTTCTCTATCCTCAAACTTCATCTGAAGCGCTGCAGTTATAAAACTATGTTTAAAGCACAACTTTCCTGCCCCACGGCTTCCCAGTTCTTAAGCACAGTGGTACGCCCACGGCAACTAGAGCTGAAGCTCACTAGACAGAGCCACATGGCCCCGTAGAGTGAACTCTGTCCCCTCATTTGAATATATTAAACAAAATAATAAAAGGAGTGTAAAATAAGAATGCAGTACAAGATTAAAGTCCAGGAAATACTTAAAGTGCCACAAAATAAAACACCATTATAAAATAAATAAATAAACAAATATAAATACTGTCAGGATTTATGAAAGATTTCTGCACAGCTCAGCCGGCTCTCTTTCTCTCCCTCTCTCCACAGGTGATTGAAGTTGACAGGTGGGCGGAGCGCACACCTGTGGCTCGTTCAGAGGCTCTGTGCTGGAGCATAAAAGCAGACAGCTGGAGGATGCCAGAGTGTTAACCTTGTGTGGTACACCTCATTGGCCACTGTCTCGTGACAGCTTACCTTTTTCCCAGCGCTAATTCCTATTTCCTGTCTCTCTCAGGTTGCCTCATGCTCTGGATCCCTCTCCAAGTGTCCCTTTGTGTTCTGACGTCCCAAGTCAAGCCTCCGTGCTCACACTTTTCTGGATGCCATTTCGGAACCTTCCTTGTGCTCCCTTGGTGTTACAAAGCCAGGCTGAGAACTCCACCGGATTCCCTTGGTTCCTCCAGCTGCTCACCCACCACTGCTCCCCGCTTTGGCGCTGCCCGCTACCCTGTCGCTCAGTCACCTGATTCCATCACAGAGGAGAGTTCAGCTGAATCTGTCTTGCTGCTCCACTCTCCCCGGCTAGGTTACCCGAACCCGGCGGTAAGCGCACCTCTGAATACTTGCAGGTTGATCTCCACAACTCAACCTATCCTGCTGTCCTTCATCCACACAGTTATTGGTCCAAGTTTCTGGTCGCTGTCAGACGCTCGCTCAGCGAGCCTACCTTCGTCTCTGTTCCTCTGTTTCATAATAAACATCTTAAACTACTTTCTGACTCCTGACTGTGTTCTGCATGTGGGCCAAACAACTTAATACTATGACAAATACATAAATAAATGGAAAAAAATAATACATAAAAATATAAACAGATAAATAAATGAAAAAATGTAAATATTTATTGTATAAATCAAAAATAAAATTTTATTTTGAAGTAATTAAATATATGACAAACTGTGGTAAGTTAATTGTTTATTTTTTTCATTCTTTGATTTCATATTGATATCTATTTACTGGATAGTTAATTTATTTTATATTATCAATAACAGTATTTATTAATAATGAATAAATTGGCTATCCATGGGTAATAAGTCTTTTAAGGCAAAAAACCTAAATACTAAAAAAATCTTCAAAATCTTTTTTAAACTCTAAATGAGTCTAACCATTTACAAATAGCCGCACGTTCAAATTCCAACTAGAGGAATATGGTTCATGCAATTGATTCATATTCCCTTTTTCTAAACAACCAAAAATAAACAGTTACAAAATAAACATAAAATGCTTGATTTAATCTTAACAAATTTACAAGTATTCTTTTTAAATAAAAGGCAATGACCAATAAATAAAACCCTTTAGAGAAAGTAAATAATTGGTACAATTCAAATATATTGGTTTAAAGTTCTAGATAAAATAGAAGAATAAAATACTTCACTGCAGCAAAATCACAAAAAGCATGAACATTAAACATTTTTTATCATATTTTAATTGTTACCATTATTATTAACTAATGCAGAAAGCCATTCTGCAGCTTTTCTCTGTTTTGAGCCTCTTTATGCAAGCCTGAAGAAGCTTCAGTACCCAATAGCTGACTGAGATTACTATGAGGATTGTTGAAAAAAAAAACTTCTTTCCATTTTACTGTGACTTTACACTTTTGCCCCATTGTGTAGGCTGCAACAACAACAACAACAACAACATTGAAACAGTTTTTAAAACTAAACATTTAATTTTAAAACAAAACAATATCCACCTTTTAGTCTTTAAATACATTTTGTGGTGTCCTTGGAGTCTATAGGAGTGAAGAAAAGTTCAATGTAGTCTTTCCAGGTACTGCATAAATATCTTTATATTCTGTTTGGGTCATATTTTTCTTTTTTTTCTTGTTCTTGTTTTTTTTTTTTTTTTTTACCACTCTAGATGCTTATGAAAGCTTTGGAAGAAGTTATGAGGACAAGTGACATTAAGATAAAGGAATTTCTTCTTTTTTTTTCTTTGACTTGGGTCATATTTTTCAAGCTCTTCAGTTTTCTCTGAGGTCTTGTTCAGAAAACACAATAGAGAACACTGCATTTGGTGCAGACCTGCTAAACAAGATCATGGAAATTCACCTTTTTTTTTTTGCTGCGATTTTGTAGTCCAATCAGAAAGATGCTGAAGCTACAACTAGATAAGTCAAAAATGTTGGGTGTATTAATCCACATAATTTATTACACCATCCCCGTGCACACTACAAAAATGGTGAAACAAGGGGAGGGGGGACGCTCCTGAAGAGGAGGCAGGTTGTAAAGGGCCACCTTTGCATTTAAAGAGACGGCACCAAAACAAGCTGGTCTCAGACAGACCTCAGAACAGGGGTAAAACAGGGTATTGTGGGGTTATTTTAATGAGGAGGTCAGACCAAAGTATTGCAGGTAGACCATAACTGTATGATTTCAATGTGAAAAAGAATAATTGAAAAGCGGCATATGTCCACCTTAAGTAGCATTTTTTATGAACACGAAGGCATTAGCCATTGTTACCTTGGATGCTACATTACCCACCTAAAATTAAACCCTGGATGCATATCTATTAGCAGCACTGTTTCAGCAGTTTCACAAACTTGCCAGAGTCAAGAAGTACAAAGGTGCCAATCTTGGTATTTTATATTATATAAATTATGATATAATACTGTATATGTAATGCATTTATTTCCCAAACTAACCACTGAACATTCCTAAAAAGCAGGGCTAGGGTTGTAAAATACTGAATAATAGAATAATATTTTTGATTTTCATTAAACAGGTGAGCCGAGTTTCATCCCTCTGCTGTTCAGCTTTGTTTCAGTCATGTGAAAATGGAGAAAGTAAGATTTTCCTTACCTGGGCCATGGTGTTCAGCAGGAACTCCTCTCAATTTTAGTCCTCTGCATAGTCAACTGGAAGCCTGTGATTTTGGGGGTTACTTCATACATCTGAGTGCTTTTTAGTTTGTGGCACTACTGTGTTGCCAACCCACATGCTGAAGCCTATATCCTCCTCCTATGTGAAAACAATGTCCTCCGGAAATGCTGCTCTACTACTCCACCTTTTCCTTCTTCTTCCGTTTTTTCCGTTTTTCACCTACTTCCCCTCTACAGCATCAATGTAGTGGATCCCTTCTTTTTCACAACTAAAACAAGGAGAGCATATGATGGTATTCCCTTTATTCCTGGTTTGGTTATAATCTGGGCTCACACTGGTCACTCTGCTTCTACTCCTCCTCCTCTTGCTCACTTAGTTTTCTCTCCCCACTAGTTTCCTCCTCCCATCCCGCTAAAGCCTCTTGCTGTTTTGCTCTCCCTTGCTATACAGAGCATTAGGAACAGAGAGAGAAGGGAGGGGCGGAGGGATCAGAGGGATTGAGTGTGTTTGTGTAGACCATGTGACCTTATGGTGTAGAAGGATTCCCCCAAGCAGCTGTTATGCTGTTTTTCACAGTACTTTAAGCAAAGGTATATACACTAATGCTGATGGGTGCTGTTGATAAATGCTGAAAGGCAGCTAGTTCTCTGCTGCATGTTGAACTATTCTATTTTTATGCTGTACATTTAAAGTAATCTGCATTTTTGTCTGTAATAACAGATTGGTTTTATAACTTTGGTACATGTGCCATTGGTGCAATGTCACCTCACCATGCTCACCTGATTTTTTTTATCATGTGGCTGATCTGCCAACTCAGTTATGTTCAAAATGTCTTATTGCAAGTAAATGGTCAGCTTTATACACTTCTAAATCTATCGCAACTAGATGGCTTAATGGTGGCACAGTTCACAATTGCCTTGCAGCAAAAAGGTTCTAGTTTTGACTCATTTTCTTCATGGAGATTTCATGTTCTCTGTGGGCATGCATGATTTCTATCCAAGTTCTCTACGTTTCTCATACAGTCCAAAACATGACTGCTATGTTAGTCTTTCAAAATTGCCCTTTAGAAGAAGTTCAGTTGTTCTATGTTGATGGAATAGGGTTCAGTCTGTGGGTCAATTCTAATATATATATATATATATATATATATATATATATATATATATATATATATATATATCTCCATCCATCCATTTTCCGAACCGCTTTATCCCTCATGGGGTCGCGGGGGTTGCTGGTGCCTATCTCCAGCGTTCACTGGGCGAGAGGCGGGGTACACCCTGGACAGGTCGCCAGTCTGTCACAGGGCAACACAGAGAGACAAACAGGACATACAACCATTCACACCTAAGGACAATTTGGAGAAGCCAATTAACCTAACAGTCATGTTTTTGGACTGTGGGAGGAAGCTGGAGTACCCAGAGTGAACCCACACATGCACAGAGAGAACATGCAAACTAGAATGCCAATATAATGTGGACCATGTCAACATAATTCCTCTACAACACCCCTACTAATTATAAGTACATCCTTAAAATCATAAAATTTTGATAAGAGGTGTTGAGGGCTCACATAAATGCTGCCCAAAAACATTATATCAAACATAATTGGCTATTAAGAGAATTATAAGATAATTTGAGTTCTAGGGGGTTATTCACATTTTGGATAAAGTAGTTTAACCTCTTAAGATCCAAGAACTTCTTTCCAAACAGGCTTTTGTACAGTTGAAACAAAGCTGAAAAAGATCAGTTTCTCTTCAAACATATATGTTTGATCAATTGAATCTATTTTACAGATCTGTCAGGAGAAAGAAAAATATTTGTTTGAAGAGAAACGGATAATTTCAGGAATCAAAAAAGCCTATGTTAAGACTAAAATTGTCTTTAACACGGGCATTTTTAACAGTGTTTTAGAGAATTAAGAGAAGAAGAACAGTTCAACACAACTAGTGTTTTATAAACTTAGGCAAGAAAAACTGTTGGACATCAAATGTTGTAAATTATCTGTCCTCCCTTTAACTACAACAATCAAATATTACCAAACCTATTTTATGAGAAAATGTGAAACACCTGCTTTATACTGTTTACATAATTTTCTAAATTCCTATTCAAAGATGCTATTATAATTATTTTCTGCTCATCTGGGGATTAGGATCCATGGAGCTGAATTGTTGTTTTGTTTTTTAATTCCCAGTAGGCAGGAGTGTTTTCTTCTGGTAAATTAGACAAATATGCTAGAAGGCTGACATAATAGATCGCTCACTTTTTTTGTTTTTCATCAAAACACAAAAGAAACACTGGAACACACATGTATGTACATTTTATCCTTGAGGAATGAGGAAAAGGATGTCCTGTGGTGTTTCCCATGAGCTGCAAAGCTGGAACCTCCCAAACCCAAACAATAGGAATAAGCAGGTCAGTCACTATTCTTTACCTCATAAATCACTGTGAGTATTCCTGTTTGCAAAATAATTCAGTCATTACTGGCACATGCTGAGGAAAATAAATACTGTTCAAACTGTCTATTCTACTGTTCAGGAAAAAACATGCTTATGCAAATGTACCAATTGTTCTGGACATAGAAAGATAAATGGCGACATCTGGTGTATCCAGGAAAGACATGCTAAGCGTCTCATTTTAAAGACATCTACCAGCACAGCATATCTACTGTTAAGTCCAAAATGTATCAATAGTCCTTTCAGATTTAGATGTCCAAATATTTTTAGTCAGTGAAGGAGTATCTCTCAGCAGATGAGACAAGCTGGAATGTGTTACACAGGGGAAAATGTTTCTTTTTATTTTCAATTGTTTGTTGTGTTTTGCTTGGATTGTTTTGTTTTTTTCTGCTTTCCCCCTTTAACAATCCAAACACACTGGGCTGAAGCTGGTTGACTGAGGAGGCGGAGCTCACTAATTGCACAGCTGCGCTCAGGTGTCAGCAGAGGCTTATAAAAGGAGCTTGGATAGAAGGGCGGAGAGAAGCTGATCCTTCAGGAGACAGACACGGACACACTGCCGAGCAAAGGAGCAGGTGGGATCCGCATGCCAGAACAGACGGCCCAGTACAGATGATCAGGCGCGTATAAGTAGCACTTTGCTTTTGAATAGTGTCATGTTTTGTCTTTGGATGAACCCGGACACAGCACGCACACACAGAACTGGTTTAAGAGAGTTCATTGCAGACAACGGATGATGACAATGAAATGAATCAGAGTCAGTTACCGGACAGAGTTGTAGGGTACAGGAGCTGGCTGAAAGGAACAGAGCGGATAAACTGACCAGGAAACAGAGGAGTTGGGCTTCTGCAGGATCGGGAGTGAAGACCAGTGAACAGGATGACGGAGACGAGAAGCAGAGTCTAGCAGCGCAGCATACAGGTACATACTGATTAGACGGAGACCAAGATCTGAGGACTGGAACAGACAGGTGTGGTGTTGGTTTGACTGGGTTTGAGCTGGTGATGAGGAACAAACTGAGGTGAACTTATGTAGGGAGTCTGGCAGGTGAAGGGAATCCTGACTAAAGAGTCAAAACAAAAACAGAACACACAGGGGAACCAAAGAGCCTAGAGAACACTGGAGAACAACAGAGCCTAGAGAACACAAGGGAACCAAAGAGCCTAATGAACACAGAAGAACCAAAGAGCCTAGAGAACACAGGGGAACAACAGGCGTACGGAAACGGCAGGGAAGAACGCCGGGGCATAAGGAAATGCTGGGACGTATAGAAATGCCAGAGAAACAGGGAACATCTAAAACGGCAGGAAAACAGAGGGCGTCTAACACGCCAGACAACCGAGAATATCTAAAACGACAGGGAAACAGAGGAACTAAGATAACTCAGGAGAACTAGAACAACCGAGAAACTAGGGGGAAGCCAGAACAAAACAGAAACTAAGGAGAGTCAGACAAAACTAAGGAACACTAGAACCAGACTGTTATGTTATAATAACACCATGATGAATAATTGATTTCAGATTGAATTCTGAACAGTGGAAGAGTTTGACAAAGGAACCCAACTCCTGCTGTAAAGGATACACAGGCACCGAGGACAGCCCCTCCTTCCTCTCACCAGGGGTCCTGCTGCTATAAAAACCTTCGTCCCACAGACTTGACGCCATTTCGGCTTACGGTTGGAACAAAATTCACCAAAAACGACTTCTTCAACACAGTTGACCTCTCAAAAGTGCATGGCTGAGAACAGGCACTGGTGTTTTGGTCGAGTGGGTTAGGTCTCGGGCTGCCATGCAGAAGATCGCAGGTTCGAATCCAAGCTGTGCCAATTTCAGAGAATTACATTTTTACCCAATATTTCATTTGCCTTTGGCTTTAAACAACTGTATTTCAATTTAAATCAATACAGTTCACCTCATGCCTTTAACTTTTTTATTCACATATTTAATTTTTTCATGCTACATTGAAGTATTTATTCATGTTTTAAGAACACCAATTTTCCATGCTGCTTCGATGCAGACCTTCTCCTGTCGGCTGTTGGCTCATTAGCAGGCGCATTTGTTGTGGTCTCTTGTCATTCACACAGAACAATAAACCGTGCCAGCCGACATGTGTTTTAAAAACGGCAAGGCTTTGTCTTAAGCAGAAACGTGCCTCTACTCAGCGCTGCGTTCTCAGACCAGTGTGATGCGTTTGCGAGCGTCAGAAAGCTATAGTGCATTCAGGAGCATGGGACATTTCTAATTTGCAAGGAAAGACACATAAAATCAAACAGAGCCCGAACCGTAGGTTCTACCCCCACAAACTATATATCAAAACGTGCGACTCGATGCCGTGAAGTGTGCTATTTGTACTTCACGCCATTTCCAGTTACCATGGCAACGAAATTAGCGAAAAACCACCCCAAAAAACCCCATAGGAATGAATGGAGTCGGATAGAAAGAAAGCTTCAAAAACCTCCAAATGACCATTTTCAACACTGTACTGTATTGTCAGGGCTCTCAACTCTCCCGCATTGACCGTGTGACACACGCATTTTACTAACTTCACACGCTCACACGCAACACATGGCATTTCACACGCAAACATGGCATTTCTCACGCATAAAAATCACAAAGCCCCTCTGGGCTGCAGACGACAAAACTCCGCTTCTGCTGAGCTGTTTCGGCTTCTTTCACAGCTTGTCGCCATCAGTAATTCCTGCTGCACTTCGTGTTAACAGAGCAGCAGGAAGAGTGATCAGAATTATGAATAATTTTAGTCTTATCCAGTGGTGAAAGTAAGCCGGTAAGGTCCTGCACCGCGTACACAGGAGGGGAGGGGAGGGGGCGGGGGGAGAGCTGCTGCATGGCTGCACGCAGGATCATAAAACAGTTCTGCTAACCAGATGCAGTTTAAAACGCCACTTAGTCTGTTTATAAGTTTCATTTTTATTAATTCTGCATTTTTTAACTACATGCACCGTATTTCTGTGCCTCAGCGCTTGAAAGGTGATGATAATGGTTATAAACTGTAACAGTCTAGAAGTGCATTGAGCTGAAAAGAGGGAGACGTCAGCAGCTGGATCGTGCGAAAAGGCGCAGCGGGAACCTCTGTGTGCTTTAGTGTTGCTGCTGAGGGGAAAATGTTGACCATAAAGGCTTGATGAAACTCAGCCTGAATCACCAATCAGGTTATAGAACTACAATGATAAACAAACCCATAGATGAATATGTAACAGTGTAATAATTCGGTCAATAACTTAAAACTACTTATTTTTATTCAGTATTATTTGAATAATTGTGTATTTTTTTACATTTTAATCCATTAACTGAACAATAAAGTATTAATACGTCTCTTTCTCTTTTTAACAAAAGTAAAAATTATGCACTTTTTTACATCGTCACTGTGCCTACACCGATTTTTGTACAAACATAAAAATTAGCACCATAGTCCTCGAAAGCCTGCTGATATTCACGGTGAAAGAATTATTTTGATATCTCTTATACTTAAACACGGTTAACAGACTGTGGTCTGTTAACTGTGTGTAACCTTTTTATATATTTTTTTTAAATTCAGATTGGCCAGAGAACATTCCACAGCTGCCCTCATGCAGGACACAGAAAACAATGACATGTGTCATTGGAATCACCTATCAGATACAGCTGATCTGTTTCTTACAGACAATGCCCATTACACATGATATGATATAAGTATTTTACTTCACTTTGTTTGATTTCTCTTTATCCTAGAGCATGTTGTAGGTGTAATTTTAACAATTATTGCCTGTTTAAAGTTTGTTGTGTTTTTTTCAGTTAATAAATATGTTTATTGTCAGTATACTGATGTCTGTTTATTTGTATACATGACAATGGTAACTAGTACAAGGTTTAACATGCAAAATGTATAAACATACAAACATGTTAAAGAAAATTGAGCAAAAGGAAAACATTTACTCCTATACAGTGCCCCAGCAACAGCAAGAACTAGATTCTTTGTGAGAATTGCCAAGAATCTATTCAATAAATTGGGGAAAGCTTCCCGAAGAGAAGACTAAACACAGAGTTGGTGGATAAAGACCACCTACATACCAGGTATGGACTTATAATGTGGAGTACTCTGTGTCAGGACCCTCCAAACCAGAGTCAATGTCAGAAGTGCCTTTTTGGGGCTAAAGACAAAATAACCAAAGCTGTTGACCTGTGATCGACAGTACTCCATTGCAAAAAGTTATATATTATAATATACATGCTAAATTATGGGAAAACCACAAGGAAAGCAACTTAAAAAATCCAAATAAACAACAAATGTAACAAAACAGAAAAAGCAGTGCAAGCGTCTAAGTAAACTAGGAGTTTATTTCACAAGTGCACAATGATAGAAAAAGGCTTCTTTTAAAAATGTTGCCAACTTTGGAACAGTGCTTGTAATGGTTTCATTCTAGGGCCCCACAATTCCTAGCAATGCAAGGGAGAACCACCCATGCAGATAAAGACAGCAAACATTGAAAATGGAAGCATAAGGTTGTTGTTGCTAAGTATCTGGTTGCTACAACTTCCAGAAGGTGTAGGTTTTGTTTGTGTCGCATGAACATATTTAAATATTAGGTTGAGCACACCTTTTTGACATATGTTACCCATAAACACGTTGAATCTGGTACAGAAATGTCCAGTGCTGAAATGGCTGCAGACTTTCTGGGCTGGGCTCTGTAGTCACCACAGGTGCTGTCCAGTGCCTAATCCAATGAGATTCTGAGTGCTAATGGAGGTAAAGCCCTGCCTTAAGTTTTGACCCGTGGCAAAAGGTTAAATACTAAAATATTGGAAAATCTTGGGGTATTTGTCTTACCTTCCACAGTGTCAGCACACTGATTCAGTTGGTTTTAGTGTCTTCCCTGTGTTGTTTTCTGATGTTTCTTTAATGACAACAGTTTACATAGAAGACAGACATTTTGCCTTCCTGCACACAAATCTTTTTTCAAACACTTGTATCAAACCTCTGCTAAAGAAGAACCTCAAAAAACATTTGATTTAAAATCCCCAAGCAATAAAAGCCTACAATGAAGGATAATTTTAAACGACCGAACATATTTGAAATAAGCAGCATTCGATCTGAACAGCTTACATTTTCCTTTCCACCACATACAGAGAGAGACACATTTATAATTCTTACAAGCTCTTAACAGATATACCTTACACCCTACAAAAGCTCAGCCTAACCAACACTCAGAAGCTTTGCCTTTAACGGTTATGCACACCACCAGGCGGGCGCCTCCTTCAACTTCTTCAGAAGTTGAACGTTTCTAGTTATCTATATATTACAGTCATAGGCCAAATCTATCAGTAAAATTCTGTTTATAATAGTATTCATCTGTATATTTTTTTCAGCACATATCCATGTCCTGTACTTATGGAACCATTGTTTATCCTGCACTTGCTGCTATTGCACTTCAGGTTAGACCTAAACTGCATTGTTGCCTTGTACCTGTACCTGTGTAATGACAATAAAGTTGAATCTAATCTAATCTAATTTAAAAAAACCTTCTTTTTAGTTTTGAATCTCAATGCAGCAGAAGACATGAGCATCTTCTTCACCCAGAGGTGCAGGATCAGCCTCTGTCCAATTTGATGTTGTCTTCAACTTCTCCCGGCAGCTCTTCATGGCCCCTGTCTACCTGAAATTCAATTCAATTCAATTCAATTCAATTTTTTTTATATAGGGCCAATTCATGAAACATGTCATCTCGAAGCACTTTACAAAGTCAAATCAATCATATTAAACAGATTGGTCAAAAATGTCCTATATAAGGGAACCAGTTGATTGCTTCAAAGTCCCGACAAGCAGCATTTACTCCTGGAGAAGCGTAAAGCTACAGGGAGAGTCGTCTGCATTGTCCATGGCTTTGCAGCAATCCCTCATACTGAGCAAGCATAAAGCGACCGTGGAAAGAAAAACCTCCAGCAGAACCGGGCTCAGAATAAACGGTCATCTGCCTTGACCGACTGGGGGTTACAGAAGACAGAGCAGAGACACAACAAGACAGACAAAAAAGCACAGAAGCACACATTGATCCAGTAATCTGTTCTACATTTGATGGTAATAGCCGGTGATCTGTCTTCTCTGGATGATTTCACAGTTAACAGAACGTCAGACCAGGTGTACCTACTATGAAGAAAAAAGAGAGAGCAAAAAGTTAAAAGCTGAAATGACAACAGTCATTTCAATGTAATGCAATGCAAATCTGGAGAACAGTAGAAATCATTAGAGTGAGAAAAATAGGCCCTGATGTCCTCCAGTAGCCTAAGCCTATATCAGCATAACTATAGAGGTAGCTCATGGTAACATGAGCCACTCTAACTATAAGCTTTGTCAAAAAGGAAAGTTTTAAGATTAGTCTTAAAAGTAGACAGGGTGTCTGCCTCACAGACCAAAACTGGGAGTTGGTTTCACAGGAGAGGAGCCTGATAGCTAAAGGATCTTCCTCCCATTCTACTTTTAGAGACTCTAGGAACCACCAGTAGACCTGCAGTCTGAGAGTGAAGTGCTGTGTTAGGAACATACGGGGTAATCAGAGCTCTGATATATGATGGAGCTTGATTACTAAGGGCTTTATACGTTAAAAGAATTCTTGATTTAACAGGAAGCCTGTGAAGGGAAGCTAAAATTAGAGAAATATGATCCCTCTTGTTGATTTTCATCAGAACGCTTGCTGCAGCATTTTAGATCAGCTGAAGACTTTGAACTGCATTTTGTGGACTTCCTGATAGTAAAGAATTACAATAGTCCAGCATTGAAGTAACAAATGCATAGACTAGTTTTTCAGCGTCACCCCTGGACAGAATGTTTCTAATTTTGGCGATATTCCTGAGGTGAAAAAAGGAAACTCTAGAAACCTGTTTAATATGGGATTTAAATGACATGTCTTGGTCGAAAATAACACAAAGATTTTTTACTTTATTACCAGAGGCCAAGTTAATGCCATCCAGATTAAGTGATTGATTAAGAAGTTTATTTTTTGAGGACTCTGGTCCTCTGGATGGAGATGAAGGGTGCAGAAGCTGGCTGACAGGAGGAGTGATGGGTGACTGACAGGGAGGAAACTCTGCAGCGGAGGACTTGAAACCGTGGAACAGCAGCGGGAACTTGATAACGTGGACAGCTCAGGAACTTGAGAACGTGGACAGCTCAGGAACTTGAGAACGTTGAAACAGCTGCAGAACTTGAGAACTTGGAGCAGTTGCGCCCTTGACCGTCGAGCAGCTGCAGAACTTGAGAATATGGAACAGCAACGGGAACTTGAGAACGTGGAACAGCTCAGGAACTTGAGAACGTGGAAACAGCTGCAGAACTTGAGAACGTGGAGCAGTTGCGGACTTGACCGTCGAGGAGCGGCAGAACTTGAGACCGTGGAAACAGCTGCAGAACTTGAGAACGTGGAGCAGCTGTGGGAACTTGAGAACACGGAACAGCTCAGGAACTTGAGAACGTGGAACAGCTCAGGAACTTGAGAACATGGAACAACTCAGGAACTTGAGAACGTGGAACAAATCAGGAAGATGGAGCAGAGCTGAGCAGAGTCTTGGGGAAATGACTTGAACAAAAACCAACGTCTTCAGGCTGACTGTAACAAAAAACTGAGCTGACAAGGATTCTGGCAGAGACGGAGCGGGAGTGAACACTACGGACCGGCGAGCAAGGACAGACTGAGGTGAGTATAAATAAGGGTGGAACCAGGTGGGAACAGTTGGAGGTTGATTGCAGCCTGACAGGTGGAACCAATCAGGCTGCGCAGGAAAGAGAGAGAGGGAGAGAGGCTCAGCATGCAGCCAACAAGCTGCATCCTGACAGTAGCCCCCCCCCCCCAAGGCCGGACACCGGACGGCCCAGAATCTCCACACGCTGGGTGGGTGGTGGGGGTCCAGGAAGGCGGGCAAGAGTATAAAACTGAATACTGAGGGACCAAAGAGCCAGCAAACACAGAAAACCAAAGGACCAGAGAATATAGGGAACCAAAAGGTCAAGAACACGTAGGACCAGAGACTAGAGAACACGAGGGACCCAAGGATAGAGAACACGAGGGACCTAAGGATAGAGAACACTGGGGAATCAGGGCCAGAAAACATGGAGGAACCAAAGGGCCAGCAAACACGGAGGAACCAAAGGGTCAGAAAACACGGAGGAACCAAAGGGGCTAGAGAACACGGGGAACCAAAGGGGCTAGAGAACATGGGGAACCAAAAGGGCTAGAGAACACGGGGGACCAAAAGCTAGAGAACACGGGGAACCAAGGCCTAGAGAACACTGGGGAGCCCAGAGACTAGGGGACACGGAGGAACCAAAGCAGGCATACGCAGGGAAAGGAAAGAGACGCACGACAGCGCCAGGGGAAAGAACGGGCGCACGACAGCGCCAAGGGAAGGAACGGGCGCACGACAGCGCCAAAGGGAAGGAACGAGCGCACGACAGCGCCAAAGGGAAGGAACGGGCGCACTACAGCGCCAAAGGGAAGGAACGTTAGGACGGAGGTGTTACACCGTAGGAAATGATGGGCCGAGTCACTCCTCGTGCAGCATATTTATTCAGTTTAAAACTGCAAACAGAAAATACAGCGGTTACAGTAGCGCTCCCGACATCTGCTGCAACAAGCTGTCCTCTCGGCAATGGCGTACTCCTACAGCCTGCCAGAGCGTCACCCGCTGTTACGTGTGGTACTACAACAAATACACATGCTCTCTACTGACATCACTGTACATCTATATCCAACATACCTTCATTAACTCAACTGAACTCGAACAATACATAGGTTTAAAACACATTTTTACAGCCTATTAAGCAGACCCACTGAGCCCACATAAGCGCGGGCCGAGCGTGAGCCGTTAGCCTCGCTACTTTACCCACTGAGCCCACATAAGCGCGGGCCGAGCGTGAGCCGTTAGCCTCGCTACTTTACCCACCGAGCCCACATAAGCGCGGGCCGAGCGTGAGCCGTTAGCCTCGCTACTTTACCCACCGAGCCCACATAAGCGCGGGCCGAGCGTGAGCCGTTAGCCTCGCTACTTTACCCACCGAGCCCACATAAGCGCGGGCCAAGCGTGAGCCGTTAGCCTCGCTCCTTTACCCACCGAGCCCACCTAAGCGCGAGCCAAGCGTGAGCCGTTAGCCTCGCTACTTTAGCCTGTTGCTAACTCCTGCTTTATATCTAGCTCGGTAATGCAGCTATACTGGAGCGCCTTTATTGTGTTATTCCGGACCCATCGAAGGCTACTGGCATTATGAGCTACACATTCTAATACTCAGCTTACCTGCAAACAGAAAATACAGCGGTTACAGTAGCGCTCCCGACATCTGCTGCAACAAGCTGTCCTCTCGGCAAGGGCGTACTCCTACAGCCTGCCAGAGCGTCACCCGCTGTTACGTGTGGTACTGAGCGCCTCCGATGGCGAAACCCAAGCATTGTTAACTCTAATAAACATTGTTAAATTTAATAAACATTGTTAAATCTAATAAATTCTAACGCTAGACTGAGTGATCATCACCAAAAACAAAATGTGGGGGGGCTAGTTTTATGACTCACTTTCATGACTCACTTTCATAGTGCCACAGAGGGCGTCCTAACACGCCAGGGAACACGAACGGAGGGCGTCCTAACATGGCAAGGAACAGGGAGGCGCCAGCAGCAACTGGCTGAGCGCGCCAGAGGGCTCAGCCAGCGACATGGGAGCGCCGGAGGGCTCTGGTGGCGGCTTGCATGCGCTGGGCAGCGACAGGCTGGCGCACCAGAGGGCTCAGCCGGCGACTAGGAGCGCCTGAGGGCTCTGGCAGCGCCTAAACACAGAGGAAGACAAGACAAAGAGGACTAGGCCAGGGACTACAAGGCTAAGACAGGGATTACCAGACTAAGACAGAGGCTACAAGACTAAGACATAGACTACAAGACTAAAACAGAGGCTACAAGACTAAGACAGAGGCTACATGACTAAGACAGGACTCGAGAGGAACTACAGGCGCTAGACAGGAAAACCAAAACAAAACCAGAAAAACTAGGAGGGGAACCGAAACCTAGAGCTAAACTATAAAACAAAGCAAAACAGGGAGACGAGGGCAGGTTCAGCTAAACTAATGAAAAACTAGATAACTAAAGCTAGAAATAAGAACACGAGAAAAACAGGAAATCTTAGGTGAAAACTAAAATTCAGAACCAAAATTCAAAAGCCTAAAGGCAAACCTAGAACAATTAAACAGAGCTGAAAATAAAACCAAAAAGCAAACAGAAACTCAAATACTCTAAAGAAAACGGAAAAAAAACTCCTAAATAATTCTAAAACACAAAACATCCTAGGTAAACCAAACCTAAGGGTAAGCCTAAACAAATTAACAGAAAGCAGAAACACAATCTTCAAAATCAGTAAAGAATACAAAAAACAAGACTAGAAACTAAAGCAGGACTTGAACACCAACAAAAAAACCAAAACTGAAGAACTCTAAGAAATCTAAGGGATACTGAAAAACTGAGGAACGTAAAGTAACTCAAACACAAGGACCCAAAAAATAATTCAAAACAAAATAGAAACTAGAAAACGCTGGGCAGCAGGAAGTTACGCTAGGCTACGTCAGAGGCGGGCCGCACGGAAAGCGAACCCGGAAACACAGTCGGAGGTGGATGTCGCACCACAGTGAGCCAAACTAGACGGACCATGGGCGGGGCATCCATGAAGTCCCCAAGCAGAGGTGGAGCAGGCCCTGCCAGCTTCTGCACCAAGCTCTGTGCGTGCTCGGGTTCATCCTTTTGGCCGGTCCGTAATGTCATGATTTGTCTTTGGATGAACCCGGACACAGCACACACACATAGAGCTAGTCCTTAAAGTGAGTTTATTGAACAGGTTGGAAGGTGAATGATGAGAGGAACCAGAGTCTTTTATGGACGGAGATGAAGGGTGCAGAAGCTGGCTGACAGGAGGAGTGATGGGTGACTGACAGGGAGGAAACTCTGGAGCGGAGGACTTGAAACCGTGGAACAGCAGCGGGAACTTGAGAACATGGACAGCTCAGGAACTTGAGAACGTGGACAGCTCAGGAACTTGAGAACGTGGAAACAGCTGCAGTACTTGAGAACTTGGAGCAGTTGCGGACTTGACCGTCGAGCAGCTGCAGAACTTGAGAATATGGAACAGCAACGGGAACTTGAGAACGTGGAACAGCTCAGGAACTTGAGAACGTGGAAACAGCTGCAGAACTTGAGAACGTGGAGCAGTTGCGGACTTGACCGTCGAGGAGCGGCAGAACTTGAGACCGTGGAAACAGCTGCAGAACTTGAGAACGTGGAGCAGCTGTGGGAACTTGAGAACGCGGAACAGCTCAGGAACTTGAGAACGTGGAACGACTCAGGAACTTGAGAACGTGGAACAACTCAGGAACTTGAGAACGTGGAACAAATCAGGAAGATGGAGCAGAGCTGAGCAGAGTCTTGGGAAATGACTGTAACAAAAAAACCAACGTCTTCAGGCTGACTGTAACAAAAAACTGAGCTGACAAGGATTCTGGCAGAGACGGAGGGGAGTGAACACTACGGACCGGGCGAGCAAGGACAGACTGAGGTGAGTATAAATAAGGGTGGACCAGGTGGGAACAGTTGGAGGTTGATTGCAGCCTGACAGGTGGAACCAATCAGGCTGCGCAGGAAAGAGAGAGAGGGAGAGAGGC